>NW_025938055.1:205069-392548 GCF_000764305.2 Hyalella azteca | reverse complement strand
GTGTTTACAATGCTGGGTCAAGCCAGGAGTAAAGAATGGCCCTGTATGTACGAATAAAGTATGCTGGAATAGCCTGTCACTCGTGTACAGTGTTTACAATGATGGGCCTAGCCAGGAGTAAAGAATGGCCCTGTATGTACGAATAAAGTATGCTGGAATAGCCCGTCACTCGTGTACAGTGTTTACAATGCTGGTCCTAGCCAGGAGTAAAGAATGGCCCTGTATGTACGAATAAAGTATGCTGGAATATCCCGGCACTCGTGTACAGTGTTTACAATGCTGGGCCTAGCCAGGAGTAAAGAATGACCCTGTTGCTGCTCAATACTAGTGGGCGCAACCTGCTGTATTATACACAATCATTTAGGGTCCAAGAGGAATAGGTGAAGATTAAGAAAATTCAGAAGATAAAGACAAAAAGATTTACTTTATCATAATCAAATATGTAATTATTTTGTGAAGTCATGCATCTGCTATTGTTCATAATGAAGTAGTTAAATAGTAGCGGAATAAATATTCTACGAACACTTTGTTAGGCCTTTATTGATGTATGGTCGATAATAATTGATCCCCGCTAATACCAAGACGGCTGATTTAATCCAAGATTTACGAACATTTTGTTCGGCCTTTATTGATGTATGTTCTATAATAATTGATCCACGCTAGTACCAAGATGGCTGATTTAACCCAATATTACCCCTGACGACTCAACAGTTCCTTCCTCGCCTCATAACTTGCGCACGCCGAGGTATAGCGCGGCAGAGGCAGAGCTGCTGTCTCCCTCACACCACATCGAGAGTCTGTAGCTCAAGATGCACGAGATATTTTAAAACATATTATTTCTTTGGTACTTTGCGAGTCCTCAAGATTCTTTGAGATGCTAACGCTGCTTCTTTCGAGCCAGCTTCAGAGGGCTGGACATCTGAGACCTTCCGCCTCTTGTGGGTGATGATTAACTTGAGATTTTGAATAATTGAGACCTTCCGCCTTTTTGGCGATGTTACATTTTGACCTTCGTTGCGAAATAGCTTGATAGCTGAAGCGCTAGCAAACCATTAAACTACTACTACTCAACATTACTAAGATCAAGGAGAGTAATGACATTTCTTTTATAATCCCGTATTGTTGCAGAGGTAATCCTACAGCGCTTTAATCCCGTATTGTTGCAGAGGTAATCCTACAGCGCATTAATCCCGCATTGTTGCAGAGGAAATCCAACATCACATTAATCCCGTAAAGTTACAGAGGTAATCCTACAGCGCATTAATCCCGTATTGTTGCAGAGGTAATCCTACAGCGCATTAATCCCGTATTGTTGCAGAGGTAATCCTACAGCGTTTGTGTGCACAGCATCAGTTTGTGTGCACAGCATCAGTTTGTGTACACAGCATCAGTTTGTGTGCACAGCATCAGTTTGTGTGCACAGCATCAGTCTTTGCCCCGCCAAAACATTATATCCGTACAATATCGCTTTCGCTCCATGACATTCCTATTAAAAAATTCGACAGGAATCATCAGTTTTGAACACTTTAATTGTTAATGCAAAACCTGACTTATTGCCTGGCGAATACTCATCTGTTTTTTCTTCATCAGCGGAAATATTCATCAACATCTCGCAGCAGAGTTCAAGTATGCTAATGTTATTATATTAATTTAACAAAACTTATTAGAACAAAAGAAGTCAGCAAACGTCATTCAATGAATTTAATCGAGCGGATTTTCAGCCAATTGTTGGTACCTGCCCGCGAAATTATTTAATTCTACGGACCCGCCGCTGGCGCTGCAAAAATTAATCTGTAGACTTCTGTAGAAATCATACACATGAATAATAAATTTATTCACATTTTATGTTCCTTAGATAATTATAATCTAGTACAGTAATGGGAATACGGGGCCATTAAATTTCTAATACATAGTGAACGTCAAAATTCAATTCCTTTAATTAACAATAAATAATCTTCTTTTTTCCAATCAAAAAAGAGAATGGAATCCTAAAAAAAATGAGAACTTTGAAAGAGAGCAGATTATAATGTCTTGGGTCAGCATTGCACACACACCAACATTACTATAAGATCAAGGAGAGTAATGCCATTCCTGCAGTAATCCCGTATTGTTGCAGAGGTAATCCTAAAGCGCATTAATCCCGTATTGTTGCAGAGGTAATCCTATAGCGCATTAATCCCGTATTGTTGCAGTGAGGTAATCCTACAGCGCAGTAATCCCGTATTGTTGCTGAGGTAATCCTACAGCGCATTAATCCCTTATTGTTGCAGAGGTAATCCTACAGCGCATTAATCTCGTATTGTTGCAGAGGTAATCCTACAGCGCAGTAATCCCGTATTGCTGCAGAGGTAATCCTACAGCGCAGTAATCCCGTATTGTTGCAGAGGTAATCCTACAGCGCATTAATCCCTTATTGTTGCAGAGGTAATCCTACAGCGCATTAATCCCTTATTGTTGCAGAGGTAATCCTACAGCGCATTAATCCCGTATTCTTGCAGAAGTAATCATGCATCACATTAATCCCGAACTGTTGCAGAGGTAATCCAGCAGCGCATTAATCCCGTAATGTTGCAGAGGTAATCCTACAGCACATTAATCCCATATCATTGCAGAGGTAATCCACCATCGCATTAATCCCGTATTGTTGCAGAGGTAATCCTACATCACATTAATCCCGTATTGTTGCAGAGGTAATCCAACAGCGCATTAATCCCGTATTGCTGCAGAGATTATCCTACAGCGCATTAATCCCGCATTGTTGCAGCGGTAATCCTACATCACATTAATCCCGCATTGTTGCAGAGGTAATCCTACAGCGCATTAATCCCGTATTGTTGCAGCGGTAATCCTACACCGCATTAATCCAGCCCTCTATCTCGGGTCGGGGTGTCAAAGTCCCAGCAACAAAAGCTTCCTCAGCTTCCGCTTCTTCTGAAGCCCAGAGCAACAAAAGAAACTTCTTAGGCGCGTAATGGTCGCTTATAAGTTAGAATAAAAGGCCACATACAAACTAGTCGCTTCATGCTGGTCCTGCCTCTATAATGACTTAACGCGTAATGGTCGCTTATAAGTTAGAATAAAAGGCCACATACAAACGAGTCGCTTCATGCTGGCCGTGCCTCTATAATGACTTAACACTCAGACAAATGAGTGAGACTTATACTGTCTAAATGAGCCTCGTTGATTGTCGAAATTTAGATTCACTTTTTTGCTCCTTTGCGTGTAATTCGGACCCACTTTAGCAGGGACAACTGGTGTGAAGTGCTACGTTAGCTCTCAGCTCGTGCACCGGGTGAGAGAGTGTGTCAGTATTTAGACAATAATATCCATTCTCTTCACTGAGTGTGGCAGGGCTCGTCATGCGCTTTTAAAAAATTTAGCTCCTAATGGCGAGACTTGTTTAGAATTCCCTAAGTTTTTTGTGCCAGAAAATAATGAATTGGGAACCCTGAATAATAATTAAAGGGACTGTTTATGCTTTGTTTATGAAAATACCGAGAACAAAGGAAAATATCCTTTGTGTATAATAAAATGTTTCTCCGTTCTGAGCGCAAATAAATGACCAAGCTTCGACATCAGAATAAAAATGGTGGTACAATTTTTAGTCAAAGCCTCCAGCCGCGTAATATTTTGACGAGTACACGATAAATATTATTAGCGTTAGAAATTATATTTTTAATTGTCCGAAATGGCGTTATTCTGCAGTATTCTTCACAAATTTATGTCATCTGTTTAAGGCACCAGCCGTTCCTATCACATTAGTCATCATCAAGACGCTCCACTCAACGTTATACGCTCGATCCAACATTAAACTAAATTAAATCATTTTGTCTGCACTCGCCATCCACACCTCATGACGCGTCATCAATACGTTCATTCCAGACTAATAATTATTACCATCAATAAATAAAAATCCCATCATAAGATTCCGGCCCCCTCCATCCTCTCTTTCTCACGTATCATCAATACGGTCCACTCAATGATATTTATTCGATCCAATATTAAAAAAATTATGTTATTTGTTTCGGGCACTTACAATCCACACCACACCAGCCATCATCACTACCATCCACTCCACGAGATACCAACCATTACCAGAAGAGATACCAGCCATTACCAGAAGAGATACCAGCCATTACCAGAAGAGATACCAGCCATTACCAGAAGTGCCATCAAACTCGAGGCTGAGGGCCAAACAAAGCTCTGATCGAGACCTGCACTCAGTGAAATGAGCGAGACTTTGTCCAAAGCGCGATGCACTTTTTTGCTGTTGTGCTGGTCACTCCGACCGAATTTAGTTCAGTTTGACCCTGACCCAGTTGGTTCATATCAGGGGCCATACTTTCAAAACTCGCTAAGTGAACGTAAGTACTTACGCTCTATTTTCTTGTCTATGATTGGTGGATTTTTCTTGGAAGGCCGTCAATGATTGGCTGATGAACTTACGATCTCTTAACTTTTTTTGAAAGTATAAGCACAGTGCTACATGCAATAGAAGTGTCACTATTTGGATAATATAACCCATAGTTTTTATCAGCGTCATTACATTGTCAGTGTTACGATGAATATCAGGTCGTCCTTTCACCTGCTAACCCTGCATGAGGGGCGGTACAGCGTGCGATGTCGTCCGGGTATCAGGGCGCGTGCACTTCACATAGCAGCCGTGACATGTAGCAGCAACCGGCGATAATATAAACGGAAACTGGCAATAATATTGACGGACACTGGCGATAATATTGACGGAAACTGGCGATAATATTGACGGAAACTGGCGATAATATTGACGGAAACTGGCGATAATATTGACAGAAACTGGCGATAATATTGACGGAACCTGGCGATAATATTGACGGAAACTGGCGATAATATTGACGGAAACTGGCGATAATATCAAGGCAGAACTGGCGACTATATTGAGGCACAATTGGCGGCAATATTGAGGCACGACTGGCGACAATATTGAGGCATAACTGACAACAATATTGAGGCACAGCTGGCGACAATATTGAGGCATAACTGACGACAATATTGAGGCACAACTGGTGACAATATTGAGACACAACTGGCGACAATATTGAGGCACAACTCGCGACAATATCGAGGCATAACTGACAACAATATTGAGGCACAACTGGGGACAATATTGAGGCATAACTGACAACAATATTGAGGCACAACTGGCGACAATATTGAGGCATAACTGACAACAATATTGAGGCCCAGCTGGCGCCAATATTGAGGCACAACTGGCGACAATATTGAGAGACAACTGGTGACAATATTGAGGCACAACTGGCGAATATATTGAGGCACAACTGGCGACAATATTGAGAGACAACTGGCGACAATATTGAGGCACAGCTGGCGACAATATTGAGGCACAACTGACGGTAACATTGTGACTTTCGTCGCAACATTTTATTTCACATCAATTGATACACTCGGATCAAATAGGATAATTTTTAGCGCGAACGTCATCTCAAGACTGCTCAGTCTATAAATAACAATGTTTTCAAGTTATTATTATCAATATTTTGATTTCAATCTATCAAACCTACGCAATATTCAATATATGACGTACATTATTTGCAGGTTTCTGTTATCTTATCGCCAAGTAATCTGGTCTGCCGAGGCGGGGCGCAGCACAACAGCCTTTGATGATCACAGACACGCATTAATTAACAGTATCAACATGACGGCGAGAGCGTGTATACACGCGCTTGTATTTATTGATACTCGTGTGTACAGACAAATAGTTCATTCATGTGTACAGACAAATGCTTCATATATGTACAGGTGACTACTGCATTTATTTGCACAGACAAATGCTGCATTCATATATACACAAAATACTGCATTCATGGTAAAGAAAAATACTATCTTGAGAGAAATCTCTGAAAAAAAAATACACAAAAATACACAAAAAAAGATGAAAAAGCGATAACGAGATTCAGAACCATGAACCGACCACCACATCTGCCAGTAATTTTTTTTACAATTCAAAGGTCTTGTTAATTTTTGCCTGCACAGTTCACAATAGTTTCCCTTGGGGCAAAAAATTCGGCCAACGAAATACAGAAAATTTTTTTTAAGCGAACTGGAATAACCGGGAAGTTCGATGCGTGCTCTGCGGCACAGGAGAGCTCATTAGGGCTTCATTAGTGACTTCATTGAGGTAATTTTGTGAGCCTGCGTCAGTTCTGGGTCATCCTAGGCAGTCCTGTACTATTCCTGGTCATCCTAGGCAGTCCTGTACTATTCCTGGTCATCCTAGGCAGTCCTGTACTATTCCTGGTCATCCTTTGCCATTTCCAGGCTCTTTTTACTCGTTATCAATTGTTAATTTGATCTTTAATGGTCACCGCATGGTGGTGATTTCAAAATTAAAAACTACACGTGTGAGATAGTATTATCTTTTGCAGATGTTAAAATTACAAATAATCAATAATGTTCCGTTTGCCATCAGAAGAGTTAGTTAGTTTAGTTTAGTGGCTAAATGTTTACTAGCGCTTCAGCTATTTAGCTATCTCGCACCGAAAGTCAAGATGAACATCACCATAGAGGTGGAAGGTCTCAATTATTCATCACCCACAAGGGGCGGAAGGTCTCATGTCCAGCCCGCTGAAGCTGGCTCGAGAGAAGCAGCGTCAGCATCTCAAAGAGACGAAGTGATAAGGAGGGACAAGTGAAAAGCAACAGAAACGAAGACACTCGAACAAGAAGTCGCTTACACGGGACGTCGGCCGCCCGCACGAGAGAGACAGAGAAGGGAAATGCAAAGAATCCTACCTACATAATAACTTAACCCCACAACTGAGACCTGCAGTCAGACACCGCGAGCTCAACGGTGGGGCGCTCAGGAACAATCCCCCTAGGATAGCGATATCCCATAGGACTTCTGACGAGCACAGACACCCGTCAGAAGTCCCTCCTGAGGGGGAGCCATCAGAAGAGTTCATTTCTATTGTGATTGCGGCACGAATGAGGATTGTATAAAATTCCTGATAAGCTCTGCTGGTCGAAATATCCCGGTTACCATGTGTTTGGGACTGAATATTGTTAAGATCTACACTTCGATATTTTTCAAGCTAAATACTATCTATGAGGGATTAATTTTGATAGTGGAGTATTAAATCTAGAGAAGATATTACTCAATTTGCATATTCTCAGCTAAAGTATTGATGTTCCTCGGATTTTTAACCAAACTCTAAGTGTATCTCATTAACGAACAAGGCTTTAGGCTTTATTAAGAGTCGATAAATTGTTTTCCATTCAAGTTTCAGAGATCCCCGTTGGTTAGATTAATAATGTCACCAAGTTTGAGGCATTAATGTTTTCATATCAGGCTACAACAAAAATAAATGCAACAGAAAGGTTTAGTTTGCTCGAGGTTTGCTCACGTTCTTGCTTCCAAACGTTCGCTTCCATTTATCGTAAGGCTGTATGTGCAATGTACATTACACATCGATTAATTTTGAACGTTCGTCACCATTTCATTTTAAACGGTCATCCCCAAGGCTAATTTGCATATTATAACGATTGCTCGAGAACTGCCACATGCCAGGCGTTGGGAGCTGTGAGCTTCCCAGTATTATTGGATATTATTGAATAGCTTATTGTTCACTTCGTTTTGCGGGAATCTCGATGCAAAATCAACATCAGTTAATAGAAAATACCTAAAAATGGAGAGGTGACGTTCAAGAATACTATTGAATGGCTAATAGTTCACTTAGTTTGTGATAATCGAGATGTAATATCGGCACGAATAAAAATAAAATACTGGAAAGTAAATTCGTGATGTTAACATAAAAATGCCAAGGTAATTCTGCTCCGATCGAAAAGAATCTCGGAAAATTTGCATTACCCGTGAATTTTCCCTCATTGTTAAATGTTTCAATGCTATCTTTCTTAAAAGGCAATTAACTCACGGTACCGTCAAAACGCAGGCAATTCTCGCTTAATTACAAAAGGTATGTACTTTGTATTAACTACGAACACTCGTTAGTCTTAGAATATCGCGATCCTTACGTTATTTTGTTCAAAAGAAGCCTTACAAAAGTTTGCATCGTAGCAATAAATTTAAGTCACTAAATTTACTAAAGCCTGTGAAGGGAATAATCTTAAAGCTCGAAGTGAAGCACCTGATTTACATAGAAACATCAAAGTAACAGTGAATAAAATGTATGTTCCATGATCCATACTAAGAACTTTGGATCTATTGTTCTCAATATTAAAGCCGGTGAAGGGATTAATACTAAAGCCAGAAGTGAAGTACTTGATTTATATAGAAAGAACAATGTAACAGTGAATAAAATGTATGTTCCATGATCCATACTAAGAACTCTGGATCAATTTTTCTCAATTAAATCCGGGAGCTGCTTCCAGCAACTTCGCAAGTACTTATAAGGCAAGGCGCATAAATTGCCGTTGAGACGCCGCTTTCAACACTGCCATGCGCACGGCAAGCTCAAATGCAGCTGGCAGTCCTGTACTATTCCTGGTCATCCTAGGCAGTCCTGTACTATTCCTGGTCAAACCTTTGCCATTCCCAGCCTCTTTTTCCTCGTTATCAATTGTTAATTTGATCTTTAATTGTCACCGCATGGTGGTGATTTCAAAATTAAAAACTACACGTGTGAGATAGTATTTTTTGCAGATATAAAAATTAAAAATAATCAATAGTGTTCCGTTTGCCAACAGAGGAGTTAATTTTTAATGTGATTGCGGCACGAATGATTATCGTATAAAATTCCTGATAAGCTCTGTTAGTCGAAATATCCCGGTCACCATGTGTCTTGGGACAAAATATTGTTAAGATCTACACTGCGATATTTTTCAAGCTTAATAATTTCTATGAGGGATGAATTTTGATAGTAGAGAATTAAATCTAGAGACGATATTTCTCAAGTTGTATATTCTCCTCCGAAGTATGGATGTTCATTAGATATTTAACTAAACTTCAGGTGTGACTCATTGACAAACAAAGTTTTAGGCTTCAATAAGAGTCGATAAATTGTTTTCCATTCAAGTTTCAGTGATAAGTTTGACGCATTAATGTTTTATATCAGGCTGCAACAAGAACAAATGCAACTGAGAGGTGTAGTTTGCTCGAGGTGCTTTTGATCACATCAAAGGTGAACTGAACTCACGTTCTTGCTTCCAAACGTTCGCTTCCATATATCGTAAGGCTTCACGTGCAATGTACATTACACATTGATTAGTTTTGAACGTCCGTCCTCATATCATTTAAACGGTCGTCCCCAAGGCTAATATGCATATTACAACGATTGCTCGAGAACTGCCACATGCCAGGCGTTGGGAGCTGCGGGCTTGCCAGTATTATTGGATATTATCGAATGGCTCACTGTTCACTTCGTTTTGCGGAAATTCCGATGCAAAATCAACATAAATATTTAAAAAATGCTGAATAAAAGAGAGATGAAGTTCAAGAATACAATTGAATGGGTTAGTAATAGTGAACTTAGTTTCTGATAATCGCGATGCAATATCGGCACAAATAAACTATAAACTACCGGAAAATAAAGTCTTGATGTTAACATAAAAATGCCAAGGTAATTCTGCTCTGAAAGAAAAGAAACTCGAAAAAATTTGCATTACCCTTCCTTGAATTCTCTCACATTATTGAATGTTTCAATGCTATTTTTCTTAGAAGGCAATTAACTCTTGAGACCGTCAAATCACAGGCAATTCTCGCCTCGCTTAGTTATCAAAGACATTTACTCTGTATTCAATATATGGACACTCAATAGTCTTAGAATATCGCGATCCTTGCCTTATTTTGTTCAAAAGAAGCCTTAAAAAAGTGTGCATTGTAGCGTAAGATTTAAGTCACTAAATTCACTAAAGCCCGTGAAGGGATTAATCTTAACGCCCGAAGTGAAGTACTTGATTTACATAGAAAGAACAGAGTAATAGTGAATAAAATTTATGTTCCATGATCCATAATAAGAACTCTGGATCAATTGTTCTCAATTAAATCCGTTAGCTGCTTCTAGCAACTTCGCAAGTACTTATAAGGCAAGGCGCATAAATTGCCGTTGAGACGCCGCTTTCAACACTGCCATGCGCACGGCAAGCTCAAATGCAGCGCAATATTCAAGTGTGATGAATTGCACTACCACTTAATTGCCGGCATAATGAATGGGAGCCGTGTGGCTCTGCATGGAGCCGTGCAGCTCTGCAGTGCAGGCTGGCAGGCAGTACAGGAGCCGTGCAGCTCTGCAGTGCAGGCTGGCAGGATTCAAATGACTTTGCGAATCCTTGCTTTAAGGCCGCCAATTACGCTTAATTAAAAGCAGTCGTTAATTCTGTTGGCGGCTCGCGATGCAATGTTGACAGTCATCCTGCGACCAGCCTGATGTTCGTGGCCCAGTAAAATTATAACAAATTCACTCAACAAACATGACGTGTGTATAAAATGATTTATATGTACGTATTATGATGAAATCATTATATAGTTGAAATTAATAAATGAATCACAGAAAACCCATATTGTTATTTGGTTCTTCATTTTATAAGATGTTCATTCATTATCCGTCCATCGTCTGTCTCCGATAGGAAAGCAATAAAGAATATCCTTCCAATTACGACATCGTCTGAAGGATTTTTCCACGGCTAGAAATTGCCAATATACGAATAATTGGCGATAAGAATTGACGTTGGCAAGAAAGTTGTGGCAGTTGGAACCTGCAATTGATTGGCTGCAGGTCTATTCTCCACCCAAACTTGGACCTTTCGAGATGACGCGGTGGCGTGGCAGCGAGTCTGGACGTGGTGGCGTGGCAGCGAGTCTGGACGCGGTGGCGTGGCAGCGAGTCGACGCGGTGGCGTGGCAGCGAGTCTGGACGCGGTGGCGTGGCAGCGAGTCTGGACGCGGTGGCGTGGCAGCGAGTCTGGCATTAATTGGAAGTCATTGAATATTTCAGTGGCAGCGCAGCTCAGCAGCGATGCTTCGTCTGAGAAAACGAGCTGCAGATGGAAAGTATTTCCAGTTGTTTACTATGATAAGCATGGAAGAGAAGGGAATTTTGAATTCCTGTTCACAGTTTCTAAGAAATATTATTTTAGAATTTACTGATTCTCAAGAATTATTGATGCTTTTTTGAAGGAAAGCATTAGAAAATTAACTACCGAAATTTAGCGATATATAGGATTACATTAATCACGCACACACACACATACGTTTCAACTAAATTTTGCCCTTCACCTGAAAGTCAATCCACGAAAATTTAACTTCTCAACTGAAGAAAGGTGAAACCGGATAATCAGACAGAGAAACCATCTCCTGTCTCCAATAGGAACTAACGTCAACTGAATGTATATAAAGCGCAAATTTGACAAAAAATTTTAGAATAATTGCAATTTGAGATCAATAATATCAGGTAGCATCGGCAAATGTTATCTACTCGTAGCCTCGTAGTGGAGGACTGCTTCTTAATTGAAGATAATTGAAGCGCCACCGCGAAAGTTGCCCTCTCAGGCAGACAGCTTCTGAAGAAGAGGATATGAATTGTGGACCTGGTGGCAAAAGTTGCGTACCGGTACATATCCCAACATGATTGAGTTCAAAAATGGATCTTCGTACGAAATGGTGGCAAAGTTTTTAATGAAATGTATCGGTAATTGAAATTGGAACGATAAAAGTCACATGCACTCAAGAGGCGAAGTTTATGAATAAATTAATTATGAATAAAAATTATTAGGAGAAATAAAATTCAAAGCAGTCAAGTAGCAAAGTTTGTGACGAAATGAATAATGAATAAAAATAGTTATGAGAAATGAAGTTCAATACAGTCGAGAAGCACAGAATAATTTATTCACCGGTGTTATGAAGCCCTCTTGTTAGAACATTGATATTTCTCTTCATCCACATAAAAATTTTCTTGAACGTTTTTAATTTTATGCTCCGAACATCGTTTCAAAAGACTGTTCAATAATTATAGCTAAGACCATTCAAAGGGCTTCACACGATTGCTATTGGTTTGATCTGCTAGTACAGACTTAGAGCTTTCCTCATATCGACTTGATGTATTTAGAACTTTCAGAGCTAGCTATTAATGATCATTTCAGAAAATTTTCAATTATATTTTCTTCGTGGATTGGAACGCGTATGATTGACTTCAATTAACTCGAAAGTTTGGAATTGACTACCGGTGCTCTCGGACCGAAAGTTAAAAACTATTGAATAAATATTATCTTCACTAATTAGTCATAGATACCTTGCTAGATGCTGGATACGAACAAATTTGTTTGCATTCTGAATTAAAAGCATATAGGAACCGGAATCCATTTCAGTGCCTCTATAATAAGCTCGATGTTTGCGCTCATAAACAGAACGCAGTGTAGCCCGAACGCTGGTCAACATCTCGCCTCTAAAATAATAAATAATGGTATGGTTAAAAATTATAAAAATATATCTCAGTACTCACTGCAGGGAGTGACAGAGAGCGCATTTTCTCAGAATCGAAGAGAACGTGAAGTCACGGACAGACAGACGGACGGACGGACGGACGGACGGACATAACGAGCACAATAGGGCATTTTTCCAATAAACGAGAAAATGCGGTAAAAAATAATATGTTGATCCCGTCAACACTCGGGTGAACATTATCTACTAGAGATTACTTTTATTTTGAATTACGTGGAAGTTCACAAAAATTTCGAGCCTTTAAAGGCAAAAACATTTAAAAAAGCTTTGAATCCTTCAACTTATCTTGAGAAGCCCTCCAACTTCAGATACGCGCACGCTTTTAATACCTAGAAGCCGTATACTCTCAAGCAAGTTCCGCTTTCCATGACGCTGAATTACCCCTTTTGAAATTACCATAAAGTCAGGAGTGCTATCAATCAAAGCAATCAGCTCAGGAACTTGAGCCGTTGCTTCACCTTATAAAATCAGAATCAATTTGCGATCAGAAGTTTAGCGATTGCTGAGAAATATTCGTGCGTGCGTCATTTAGAAGCGTCGGCTATTCCGCCCCAGCCGACATTTATACGCGCCAGTCGCGGCCTCAATTTCCCAGCTTATCGGAACTTTCCTTTATGGCTCAACAACAATAGCCCACAGCCATTAGCCTGCAAATTTTTATTAAAAATACATCATCGCCAGCGTTCCCATGAATATTGTACACCGAAATTGACGCCTCAACATTAGCATATATATTGTGCTATATAATAGATTATTGTATAAACTTCTGTCTGCACAACCGAAGCGTTTCATAAATATTTAAATTTAGGAAAGACAATACAAGACAGTCACTTACCTTCTTAAAAAATAATTCAACACAAGTATTATATATAGTATCAACAATATGGTATCAACACTGTCTTTAACCCCAAATGAGTGAGGGTACCTCTGCAATCAATAATGTGTTTCCAGAATTTTACGTCAAATGCTTTAGCTACGAAAGAATCCGTTCTCGACAAGAAGACTTCTAAGATACAGAGTACAGGTTACGAGCTGAAGACCCAGCAATATTTTCGCGTAGCTAGATAATTTAGCCTCAATGTTTTTAATGCCCCGGAACCCCGATGAAACCTAATAAAGGTAGTTAGATATACTAGCTTTTCGCACTATTTTGAATTAACTCAATTCGTATTGCCGCTACGCTGAGACAACCAAGAGACTCGCCTTCTACGATCTTACCTGCACTGACATGAAGTGAAGGGAGGTCACTTTATTCATAGCGAAGTGATGAAAACGTTGTTCGAAAACTTTGTATACATTTTTTCCACATTTAATTCATCATTTCCTACCGTCCTCGCGATGTTCGATGCCTTACAACATCCAAGCCTTCAATTATCATGTTTACTGCGGATGATGAACTTCGGAAGTCGCCCACACAAAAAGGGGAAATTGCAGAACTATTTCCTCAGAATAAACAAAAGCGATTAATACCCTTGTGGTGGAATTCTAGGATACGATGGTTCATATATTCAAAATAGACCCAGCCCAGTAACTTAATCAGTTATAAAGTATTTGTAATGAATATAAACGAAAAACATAGTTTTATATGTTGGATCCAACATGAACATCATATGTGCTCGGGTTCAGATATAACCCCTCCAAGTCCGGGGTTCTGCTCTAAGCGCTTCCAGTGATGAATAATATCGCCTATTCAGATCTTTGCAAATAACTTCGAATCGCAATAAATTTACGTAAATAAAATCACTGGCACAGGACACAATTTCACTCACAACGATTGATTAGTAAAAGCAAGCAACGACATCTCACCGCGCACAAAATTAACGTGGCACTGAGTACGGCGATGCTGCCGGTGTTTAGGGAAACATTTTCCGCTAATTTATTGGAAATATAGGAAACTTAGGGAAACATTTTCCGCTAATTTATTGGAAATATAGGAAACTTGGGGAAACATTTTCCGCTAAATTATTGGAAATATAGGAAACTTGGAGAAACATTTTCCGCTAATTTATTGGAAATATAGGAAACTTAGGGAAACATTTTCCGCTAATTTATTGGAAATATAGGAAACTTAAGGAAATATTTTGGAAATATAGGAAACTTGGAGAAACATTTTCCGCTAATTTATTGGAAATATAGGAAACTTAAGGAAATATTTTCCGCTAATTTATTGGAAATATAGGAAACTTAGGGAAACATTTTCCGCTAATTTATTGGAAATATAGGAAACGCTCTGCAGACAATTTACCCATGTAAAATATATGGATCGATGCAAACTTTATTGTGGTCTCAGTTTTAATAATAAAATGCAGTTGGGAACTGATTAATTTTATTTTTAAAGGGTACAAAAATAATTTTAACGATTCTTTTTTTAATAATATAATTTTATTGAATGAATTACGTTTGAGTTTAATTGATGCTACTACATTGGATGCATTTTGTGCAGTTCTCTTGTGCAGTGAATTTCACTGGACAGAACATTTATTCGTGATTGCTCATTAAACAACAGAGACATATTTTTATAGAAAGGAAGGCAGAAATATTTTAATAACAAATAATTATAGTTCTTCCGCGAAACATTAAATATCAGATATTTCAGCTACTCCTATAAATATGCAAATAAGTAGTTACAGTCAAAAATTATTCATAAAATTATACCTGAAAGGCTCATATTTAGAGCGATGTATGAAAAAACAACTACCATGTGCATCCGTATATATAGTTGTAATAAGGCATCGGTAAATTGTACAATTGTAGTACGCACCTCAACAGGACATTCTGGCATTAATAAGCCGATCAATTATACACGCTGGCCGTGATTGCCTGGACAAGTGCTCGACAAATAGAGCATTGCATTTATCAGGCTGTATTGATGGGGAAAAACAAGAAACGAATTGCTTTGGCTTTCTCAGCATTCAACAATAGTTAGTATTAATGTATTTAAATGCACGAACAGCAAATGTGGGTTAATGTTGCATTATTTCATGAGGGGAAGGACAGCTTTTAGATTTTTTAATGCATTTTTGGAGGAACTGAAGCCAAATTTGAGAAAAGAAACTCCGAATTGCCAATATGTTACCGACTTTAAATCAATATATCATATTATGATAAATGTAAAAAATAAATCATATTACAAAATATTCAATTCTCATGATTTTGTTTTTATTAGTGCCATCGTATGAGCGCCAATTGAAGCAATGAAAACTGAATTAATAGGTAAAAAAATATGAAATAAGTCTAATCATAAGCTTTTTCAAATATTAGTACCGGGGTTGAATCGGGGCTGAGTTCTTTGCTGGCCGAGTGTTAGAATTATTTAGTCATTAACTGGAATAACTTAAGGTTATGAATCCAAATACTAAATTTTATGAATAAAAACTAGGGTTTATGAATAAATACGGTCTAGAGAAGCGTTTTGGTAAGTTTATGAATCAAAACGGTATAGAAAAGCGTTTCGATGAGTTTGTGAATATATACTGTCATGAGAAGCGTTTTGGTAAGTTTATGAATCAGTACGGTCTAGAAAAACGCTTATATAGGTAAGTTTATGAATCAATACGGTCTAGAAAAGCGTTTTGGTAAGTTTATGAATCAATACGGTCTAGAAAAGCGTTTGGGTAAGTTTATGAATCAATACGGTCTAGAAAAGCGCTTTGGGTAAGTTTATGAATTAATACGGTCTAGAAAAGCGCTTTGGTAAGTTTATGAATCAATACGGTCTAGAAAAGCGTTTGGGTAAGTTTATGAATCAATACGGTCTAGAAAAACGCTTTGGTAAGATCGAGTCTCCAGGATATCGCTCGCCCGAGCAGTAATGGAATTCTTAATGAACATCAAAAACCAAGAGCAGGAATAAGTAATGCTTTCTAAGTAACATGTGATGTTCAGAACATGAGCAATATGGTAGTATGTACAGAACATGACTAATATGATAATGCTCATGTGTCATAAGCTTTATTCTTCAAAGATTAGCGTGCTCAGTTCTTATTGGAATAGGCCTGGTCTGGTCATCCGACTTTCAGCCCAGCTAATCCATTTCAATTTGGCCGGAATAACAGGAATTTCTTAGCCCAGCCTGCCTTTCATTTGAGCGCGTCTGCGGCGACGTTTATATGGCGCGAGACTGACGCCCAATGACGTGCATATGAAGTTTTATATGACGCCCAATGACGTGCATATGAAGTTTTATATGACGCCCAATGACGTGCATATGAAGTTTTATATGACGCCCAATGACGTGCATATGAAGTTTCATATGACGCCCAATGGCGTGCATGTGAAGTTTTATACAAAGAGACCAGGCTATTCTGTTTATATGGCGCGAGACTGACGCCCAATGACGTGCATGTGAAGTTTTATACAAAGACGCCAGGCTGTTCTATGGGTGCCTTATTTTCAGGAACTGCCTGGCTGTTTCATGAGCAAAATCCCGAAAATTAATTGCTTGTATTATTTAATATTAGTCCACTCCCGAGGCCTAACTTTTTTCTTTTTCTTTCGATTTTTTTGCAATAGCAATGACGACTATTGATGCAAAGTGAAGCAAACACCACACCTGATATAAAGTATTATCGATCACGAAGGACTAGTGAAGCTATTTATCAGATGCATTATGTACAGCAATATTCATTCCGTCGAACGATTTATAGAATTTATAAAGACTATATAAATGCATTGTGTAAATTTATGGTAATTATATATGCATATAAACATGGATTTATTTAATGATTAAACGTCTTGAACGTTCCCTATAATTTGATCGACAAATTCAAAGGTTTCAAAATAAATAAATATGCCAAAACATGTTATGAAACAATATTATATGCGTTTGCATATTCTTCTAGAATTAATTGATAATTATTAAAAAATATAATTACTATTTATGCTTCCGTTGCTATCGGAATCTTTTAATTCCATGCCTTGGTCAGCAGCAAATTCTGGCCTGACGGCGGCAAGTTCACCTCCTTGTAAAGCTTGGCGCTAAGGGCATCTAGTTAAGGGGCAATACATTAAAAGAACAACGTTTAAAGGCGAAGCGTTAACTTCATGACATCACTGTCAACGCGAAGTGCATGACCGGCAAACGGTTAGATATTTTGTTTCTATCATCTACACGACAAACCGTTCCTTCAAATTCCTGCAGGCGCATTTAATCACCGAACGCCTAATCCGCAAGTGCAAACGACAGTGTTGCGACCGGGTGCCAGATTAGGTAGCACAGTTCGACCGTATTTTTCCGCTCCTACATTTCTCGTCCGTCCGTTCGTGAAGTCACGGACAGACAGACGGACCGACGGACGGACGGACATGACGAGCACAATAGCGCCTCTTATAAATAAATGAGAAAATGCGCTACAAATACACTTTTTGTACGTATCAGTGATACGCCATTTCTTTGAGCTAAACTCGGTCAAGAACACGCACACAAGGACAAAGAGTGCATGGCAGTTCGTACAAATTCCTTCATTTCTGTGAGTGTAGTTCCTAGCTGCCGTATCTCTCGTCTCCTAATTGGTCCTGAGACCCAAAGTTCCGTGAACTGCCAGACGTCGCGGGCGCCATGAGAAGTTCTCATCCTACTTCTTCCTGCTAAAAAAAACGAAAAATCCTTCGCACTTCCTTCATATCGCGGCGGATTTTTCTGAAAATCGGCATTTCCCGAATATTTCCCAAAATTTGCCTTTTGTAATGATTGACGCTGTGTTTCACATGGTT
Source organism: Hyalella azteca (assembly GCF_000764305.2). NCBI lineage: Eukaryota > Metazoa > Arthropoda > Malacostraca > Amphipoda > Hyalellidae > Hyalella > Hyalella azteca. The sequence goes on along the minus strand of NW_025938055.1, from coordinate 374,388 downwards.
AGAAATTTTGATTTCCTTCCCGTGAGTTTTGATGGAGTAAATGGACATCGTCTGAAGTGGAAACAGTAGTAATTTTGATATTTGGTGACCTGACCGTAGAGTTTTTTGAATGAATATCACACATGACAGAAATAAACCTTTCAATTGATTGATATAGAACATCTAACTTAATATTAGATACCATGTATTTTATATCCAGGAACAAAATTAGTAATTGCTAAGAACGATTTCAAAGGCAAAATGCTCGTTTAGAATTTAGAAATTTGAATGTTGCATTAATTTGTCTTATTGACGTCGTGTTATTTTCAAGAGTGTTGGAAGTTTCAGCCTATAAACTCAACAAAATCAACAGGCCACTCATAAACTCGTACCACACGAACGGCCTTGATTATATTTACGATTATTTTTAAAATACTACAATGCCCTGCTTGCTGTAGATAAAACATCTGCGCCTGTATTTTGAATTTATTTAATCCAGCCTTGGGCTCAGCGATCAAAAGGTCGGTGCGAGTTTTGCGCGGAAGATCAGGACACATTTTTGTTGCACAGCCTGTATCAGTTGGAAGTAAATCCTATTGTTATGTTGGAGATAATTCCCTAGGTTGTGTTGGAGATAAAACCTTGAGCTTCCCCAAAAAATTACCAGGCGTCATGCCACCAGCAGACTTGTACTCTCAAAAACCTACAATAGTTATAAGTTTTACTGCCAACGCTACAGTGACTCCATATTAGAGCTGCCAGCTGAGGTCCTCTTACATGTATTGTCATAAGTTTTGCAGAGTCACGCTAGGGGAACCTAACCCCAATCTCCTAATGTCAAATGCTATTAAACAGAGAGCCTCCAGTCCATGCCAAACACATGAGCACCGCAGCCTCGCTCTACGGTCATTAGTTCAATGCCTTCCCTTGAAAGTTTAGCCTTTTATTAAAATTTGTGTTGTACTGAACAAAACAGAATCGTCTGCAGAACGAATATTTAAATGTTTTGTATTATTTCATTGGCTATTGTGATTCCTGGAAGTAGATTGTGATCGCGAATATAGAAACGGCTGAAACCTGCATGTGCGCTAAATTCCGTTCCTCATTACAAAGCTTCCATGCAATATTTGAGGACAAATATAAAAAATTTTAACTCAGCCAGGCTGAAGCTAGGTAGTGGGGCCATAAAATATCTTCAGGGAATAACGACTACATGTTGGAGGACATTGAGTATCAATAAATGATACAATTTCTCTGCAATTATCGTTTTTAGAATCCATTTAAGGTATAATGATAGTTAAAACAAAATTTGTTCGACGCAATTCCAGCTCAATTTCAAGATAAAAGGCCTCAAGACACACAAATTATGCAGGCATAGCGCATACAACCAACTCCACTGGCTGCGCAAATCTCTGTGCTGCAGACATGCACTCTAACTTCTTTAATCTCGACCTGATGCTTCTTCCTTTTCTTTGAAGTCCCAAGGAGAGTGAGAGTCCGAACGCTCTCCTCCGACCACTCCTTCTCAAAGCCAAGTATTTGCTGATCTCTCTCGTAGCAATTTCTTTATTTAAGTTCAATATGCCAAGCAAACTCCTGCGATCGCTTGAGCAAATGCACCGTCGGTCGAGGCTTGCCGAAATATTTATCACTTCTCGGCCTGGCGCGGTCGTCCTGAGAAATAACAGACTTAGGAAGAATGTTTACGGCACGCGCCCTTCATCTATTTAAGTAGATGTGCGGCAGGAGGCTCATTTGTTAGTGTATTTTGTTGCGAGCTGCGTCCAAGTGTTAACGATGTGAAATTCATCAACGGGAATGTGAAGAAAATTCAACACAATGTTGTGGGTGTTGGGATATTTGGGCAGTTTGGTATTTGGGATATATTCTACTATTCTGATAATCAATTTCCATTATCAACATAAAAACAAATTTCGGCAAGGACCAGAACAATAAATAACAATATTTTTATAGTATAAATATAACACGCTTATTCAATACATTATGAGGGTAAATTCAACACAGTAGAGCATTAATATTCATAGCTTATGGGACTCTTCTTCGAACTAAATACTTATATTTTAATTTTTTAGTTTCGCCGAATGCCTTTTAAATGCACTTAAAGACGTGGAGCTCAGAGCTCTTAAATAGCATTTATAACTATAAAAAATTATATCTGGTATAATTATTATTATTCAATTATTTTAAATATATATTGATAAGTTACGAGTAAACTATATCAGAAGTTGCCCACAATATTTCCGGGTTCTAACAACTTCCACAAATCGCTAGGTTTTTTTTCGTATTAACTTATCTATGTTTGAATCATTTGCTCACGGGTTTGAATGGATCAATTAACTCATAAATACGACTTTCTCTTCCTGATAAAGGTTTCAATGGAGTAAAAAATATAACTCAGTACTCACTGCAGTGAGTGACAGAGAGCGCATTTTCTCGCCGACGAAAACGTGAAGTCACGGACGGACGGACAGACAGACGGACAGACAGACGGACGGACGGACAGACGGACATGGCGAGCACAATAGTGAATTTTCTCCATAAAGAGAAAATGCGCTAAAAATACCATAATATCGAGACCGATGAAACTTCAAACAGAACAACTCAAAAAACGCCAGACTTTCCATCCCATATTTTTCAACTTGAACTCCATCAGCTACAATCATAATCAGTTCAAGCAACGTTAATACATGTTCAAAGCCGCCATTCTCGGATTTACGAGTCCTTTCGCTTCCAATTCGATGGCACTGTACTGTGCATCAACTAGAAAGATGGCTTTTACTTTTCTTGTTCAATCACAATCACGCAATGGCCGAGTTTTATTATACGTGCGGCGCAGGCGTACAAGAAACAAGCTTATTTATTACAAATTTTTGTAACTGTTTCAATATTCTAAATAACATTTTCATGCGTGAGGCTGTACGCGGTACGAAAATGTACACATAATATGGGGCTAAACGTAAAAGGAGATGAGCAATGTCTTTCTATATGTTGGGCAAGTATTTACTGAATATTCCATACAAAAATGCAGATGATGCAAAAGGCTTTTAAGATTATTAGAATTTGGCTGTTAGTAAATCCAATTGCTTTATGACGCTGAGATTAATCCCAATTATCTCAATTGTTTGAACGCGCAGAAAAAGCGTCAAAACTGACTTGATTTTTTCTGTGAACTTTTCGTTCAACATTGGATTACTTTATATATATTTTTTTTATAATTTAAATGCTTGAATCGCAAATTAACACAGAATTTAAATAAATAAAAAATTCAATTTACAACATTCTTATTCAAAACGCTTATGTTCCTTAGAGATGCACAATTTTTGATTAACAGAATCTTACGTCACTTCGCCGGTTAATTTGACAATTTGCGCTTTCATCTCTTCCGTGTAATTTCGAAACGCTTCCAGTGACAATAATGAGAACTTTCTTAGTATTTCTTTGCTTACCCTTTTTTGCATTCAAAATACATTCCTGTGATATTCACAAATAATAAGAAAAGTTCAACATAGTTCAGGCAACGAAGAAATATTTCGAAGCAAAAATAATTCGAAGCAAATACCGCTTGCTCGCAGGCTTCTCGAGCTACCGTGTAAACAATATGTGAAAATCTTGAGAAATTTTACAGATAGGATTACCTAGATTTTTGCTACACATTGAAATTCAAATGGTGTTTACTATAATGATGACAGGAAAAATATAAATCTTTGCTTGTAACCTTACTCGCTTCTCCTTCGCTCTCGTCAAGCTTAGCTTTTAAGCCACAGACTCGTCCAAGATCACGTCCCTGCTTTTCTCTTAAAATTGAACTGCAACATTAAAACTAAAATAACAAATAACTAACTGAAATATAATACTTTTTTCATTCGCATCCGTAACATTTAGTAGGAAGATGAGACTCGAGCAGAAAACCGCGCTGAAGTTTACGCTAAGGAAACTATTAGATATTTTTAATTCAATGTATGATTGTGATTGAACAATGAATTAAAAGAAAGGCGTTGTGCTGGCGAAGCAAGTTTGCAGAATTAGGCGCTTCGACGTCAGGCCTGCGCTTGCAAAATGCACGCAGTTCGAGTAATCCCGCCACTAATGGCCGGGCGTGAGTGGCGTGAGAAGCTGTCCCGCCACTAATGGCCGGGCGTGAGTGGCGTCAGGAGATCCATGTGATGGATGCACAATTTGCACGCGAACTTCCACCGCATTCTCTACACCCACAATGGCGCAAAAATTAAACCTCTTCAACTCTAAGTGTTTATTTTTTGCGCGGGGCAAATTACAAGACAGCACTGAGAGAAATGAGTGAGACTTTTGTCCTGGTGTGACTCAGTTCAGCCCGGCATGCGGACCCCGTTTGGCCCGGCATGCGAACCCCGTTTGGTCCGGCATAAGGGGCGTATCAGTGCTACGCCTGCAATCTGCGAGGGTAAAAGAGTGTCACTATTTGGAAAATATGACACATTCATTTGCACGAGGAAGTGTTTTGATGGGTTAATGATGATGATACCAACGAATAAATTTATTTCTGATCATATGGAGTCCAGAATAAAACATGAACATGAGTAATTAAAGGCATCTTCATCAGCTGGACAGATTAATTTTTTAAAGTTAAACCACTGATCAAGCAAACAAAATTCGGTGAAACTCTTCTTAAAATATTCATATAAAACATAAGATAACGTAGTAATTGGTTACAAACTTTTTATTAAAATTTCCGTTTTATCTGTCGTAATGTAGGAAGATAAGATCAACCATTCATTGAAGCAATTAATTCAACTGGAACACATTGCATCAATGCCTGAGTGTTCCATAAACCTGCCCAATGTTCTGCAAACTTTTTCTTCGCAAACCAATTTGTATAACGAACTTTTCTGGCGTAAACCCCGGACGACATCAATTGGGAGCTATAAAGTTTGGCAGAAAGTTGCGTCTTGCCGAGCAATATTTCTTGTTGATATCTGGCAAATCGGAATTTTGTCATCGGCAAGTTTGGGCGACAAAACTTGCTCGAGGAATGCCATTAAAACGTACCCAAGGGAACTGTACCATCCAATATCAGGATTTGGCTGCAATCATCTTTTATTTTGCGTGTTTTTCCAGCGTCTTAGGACCGAAACTTCCGATCCGGGAACTGTCTGGGAACGATATATTTGTCTGTCCTCAGTTCACTTGCGCTGCATTGCGGCAGATAATTGCGCTATCAATTTGCAATTGAGAAAGTTTCCGCATCTTGAGTGAGGCGATATGGAAATTATCTCTGCATCAGCAACATTAAGACTCCAAGACGGACAAATTCTCTGTAAATTGAAACACAATAGGAAACAGCAGAGTAACAGCGTTCCGAATAAAAAAATCATAATATAATAATACCGTAATCTTTAGGTATTTTACATCTAAAGAGATGTATTTATACAAGATTATATTTGGTTAAGACAGAGATCCTGAAAATGGAGTAAACAAAATTAAACCTGTTCATTTAATATAGTTAAAGTGAAATGAACCCAAAATCTCTAGCTAAATTTAACAATGCAACAAATGTATAGAGTTTCGATAAAATTAAAGAAGAAAAATGGTTTAGAAAAATATGACAATGGGCCTAGATTCTAAACGGAAACTCCAATCAAGGATGCATATTGGATGAAACATGCGATGTTGACGTCATATTGACGAGACTAAACGCTATTTCACGCCACAAATCAACTGCACCAGCGATCCTAAATCTAGCAGTTGGCGTGTTGATTAGTAGCCAACGATGCCCCTGAGAAACCCATTGCATCCCAAAACCCAATAACGCTTCTATTGTGGTGTTTTGTTGGCACAACGATTGATATCTGCGGACGATCATCCTTCTACGCTGATTGCTTGGCTCCTTTCCATGACCTGGAACAACCGTTCGACGTCCATGAGGTAGGCAATTCACCTCAGCCCTGCTATTGGATATGGATATCAAGTTTGGGACTTCCTTCCAACTGATAAACGAGGATCTACTCATGGATATTACCCTGTCTCGAGTTCAAGGTAGATTTTCACATTAATATCTTTAGAATCATATTGACAGACTACTATCTGTCGAAAAATGATATTTGCTAAGCTTTGACATTAAAACGGTCCATGTTTTCCGGTCTAAACGGTCCAATACTGAGCTTCGGCGCTAAATCCATGTCTTGAAATAAATTTTAATTTTGTGTGTCAGCTATTTTATTATGTTGATTTCGTTGTTTGTCTATCAGCCGATTCTACATTGAGACCATTTAATTTCGCCTCTATTGCTTCTTTTGATACACAAACATTTACAAACTGCTGATCATTTTTCGTTCATTTTGTAGTGAAAAATAACATCCTTACTTAAAAATACGTTCTCTGCACCAGCGCAACATTAATCCCCAATGCTCGGTATATCCGTTTCTGCTCGGCTGCTCATCAGAGACTTGAAATTCCCTGTACTTGGCGAGCGCAGAATATCCGCAGGTTCAGGAGCGGAAATCTTAATTTGCGAAGCATTTCAATCCTGCGTTAATTGAAGGCCTTGCAAGCACTGCAGCACGCAGCAGCAGACCCTTGAACCTTGCTCTTCAGCATCAAGTCTCTACCGCAGCACTGGTGTGCACCAGACCCTCTACCACAGCACTTCTGTGCACCAGACCCTCTACCACAGCACTGCTGTGCACCAGACCCTCTACCACAGCACTTCTGTGCACCAGACCCTCTACCACAGCACTGCTGTGCACCAGAGCCTCCACCACAGCACTGCTGTGCACCAGACCCTCTACCACAGCACTGCTGTGCACCAGAGCCTCTACCAGTACACTGACAAAACTGAAAAAATATATCGTAACTTTCCCGATGAGTTCTTGCAAACAAAATGTGAATTTGAAGCCTCACAAGAAGACTGGCCGAGTCTCAGGTCCATAATTTTTCCCGTTGAATTAAGTGCTGCCTTTATTTATGTCCGTTGCAATATTTTAGGTCTCCTCCAACACTATAGTACTGGAGACGTATGCCGTGAAATATTGTCAGCGATGATAATCTTATAAACATGGAACTTAGCTTATTCAAAAGTCAGGCTTCCTTTTCTTACAAAACTTTAGGAACGGGAATTCAAGATTCACGCAGTTTTACGGAAGGAGGAAACTAAGCAACATTACTTTACGTGAACTATTATTATTAAAGCTTCAAAGTGAGAAGACACGTTCCTGCTAAATATGTGACATCGGAAACATTATTGGAATTGGAGAAAAATACAGGAGAAATTTGCGACGGCTTGAACAATAAAGGACAGTTACTTCACGTTAACTTTTAGCATCGCTTGTTGAATTAAACAATAAGTATAATTAAGAGACCCGTTTTCAGAAGTGAGTGAGGACGATTGCGTGCCCGGAGCTATCCGTCGCAGTGATATTCTTACCGAATTCATGGTAATTTTGTACTCCAGAGATCACGGTCGTTTGTACACGCTGATATACGGAGCAAAAACACAGCAATATTGAGCAATGCAATCAAGGGTTTTGTCTGACCAGTAGAAGATTGATGGTCTTCTGCTGGGTTAATCACCTTTATCACCAAACTACATTATGCTTCACTGCTTGATGATTCCTTTCATTTGCATGTCATGGAGAAAATTGTTTAATATACTTTTTTGAATCTGCAAATTCACGCCTTGATTGAATTTAATGCTATTATCTCCTATAGCTTTCCAATACTGCAGTCGGCTGTGGGCCGAAAGTTCCTACACTTTTTAAGGCCACTAATGAACAATTATTATCTTTGGTCGTTCCCATTATTGTGGCAAATAATAGAACGGCTGATCTCATTAAGGCTTCGACCAGCGATTCTGCTCTTGCTTGAGCTACTTGACGCCGTAATTATTTAAAGCCGAAGCTAAAATTCCGTAGCTGCCTCGAACCGCATTACCAGCCGCTGCCTCGAACCGTATTACCAGCCTCTGCCTCGACCCTGTCTCGAACCGTATAACTAGCCGCTGCCTCGACCCTGCCTCGAGCCGTATTACCAGCCACTGCCCCGACCCTGCCTCGAACCGTATTACCAGCCGCTGCCTCGACCCTGCCTCGAACCGTATTACCAGCCTCTGCCTCGACCCTGCCTCGAACCGTATTACCCGCCCCTTTCTCAAACCGTATTACTAGCTACTGCTTCGACCCTGCCTCAGACCGTATTACTAGCCGCTGCCTCGGACCGCATTTTTAGCCACTGTCTCGAGCCGGCACAAAACTCGCTGCTGGATGAAGCATCTCTCCGTCTCCCTGTGTTGCTTGCGCGCCGCCATCATAATGCACTTAGATCTGCATTAGACGGTACTGCGACCGAACAATATATAATTCTTAAATTTATCGTAGGATATAAGCATCTTATTCTCTCTTGAATTTTCCAGAAAATTTCGTGGCTTTTTTAAATTAAATAAACATGATAACTCAAGTAAGTGACTAATTTTGCGATTAAATGCCAATGTTGTGTTTAATTTGCTGAAGCCGGCGAGGACATTACACTTCAATCTGCTAAGTGCGCAGCTTAGATATCAGCGCACTCTGCATCCTTATCTTTATTGCGTTGCTTAGATATCAGCGCACTCTGCATCCTTATCTTTATTGCGTTTACATGAGCACCGCAGCCTCGCTCTACGGTCATTAGTTCCAAGCCTCCCCTTGAAAGTTTAACTTTTTATTAAAACTTGTGTTGTACAGAAAAGAACAGAATCGTCTACAGAACGAATATTTAAATGTTTTGTATTATTTCATTGGCTATTGTGGTTCGGGGAAGTAGATTGTGGTCGCGAATATAGAAACGACTGAAACCTGCATGTGCGCTAAATTCAGTTTCTCATTACGAAGCTTCCAGCAATATTTGACGATAAATATCACAAAATTTTAACTCAGCCAGGTTGAAGGCAGTGGGGCTATAAAATATCTTCAGAAAATAACAAGTACATGTTGGAGGAAATTGTGTATCAATAAATGATATAATTTCTCTGCAATTATTGTTTTTAGAAACCCATTTAAGGTATAATGATAGTTACAACAAAATTTGTTCGACAAGATTCCAGCTCAATTTCGAGATAAAAGGTCTCAAGACACACACAAGTTACGCAGTCATAACGCATACAACCAACTTCACTCGCTGCGCAAATCTCTGTGCTGCAGACATGCACTCTAACTTCTTTAATCTCGACCTGATGTTTCTTCCTTTTCTTTGAAGTCCCAAGGAGAGTGAGAGTCCGAACGCTCTCCTCCGACCACTCCTTCTCAAAGCCAAGTATTTACTGATCTCTCTCGTAGCAATTTCTTTATTTAAGTTCAATATGCCAAGCAAACTCCTGCGATCGCTTGAGCAAATGCACCGTCGGTCGAGGCTTGCCGAAATATTTATCACTTCTCGGCCTGGCGCGGTCGTCCTGAGAAATAACAGACTTAGGAAGAATGTTTACGGCACGCGCCCTTCATCTATTTAAGTAGATGTGCGGCAGGAGGCTCATTTGTTAGTGTATTTTGTTGCGAGCTGCGTCCAAGTGTTAACGATGTGAAATTCATCACGTGAAATGTGAAGAAAATTCAACACAATGTTGTGAGTGTTGGGATATTTGAGCAGTTTGGTATATGGGATAGATTCTACTATTCTGATAATCAATTTCCATTATCAACATAAAAACAAATTTTGGCAAGGACCATAACAATAAATAACAATATTTTTATAGTATAAATATAACACGCTTATGCAATACATTATGAGGGTAAATTGAAAGTTTTTCAACAAAGTAGAGCATTAATATTCATAACGAATAGGACTCATATTCAAGCCAAATACTTTTATTGTAATTTTTTAGTTTCGCCTAATGCTTCTTAAATGCACTTAAGGACGTAGAGTTCAGGACCTCTTAAATAGCATTTACAGCAATAACAAATTATCTGGTATGATTATTAATATTCAATTATTTTAAATATATATTGATATGTTACGAGTAAACTATATTAGAACTTGCCCACAATATTTCCGGGTTCTAACAAATTCCACAAATCGCTAGTTTTTTCCTATTAATTTATCTATGTTTGAATCATTTGCTCACGCGATTGAATGGATCAATTAACTCATAAAAACGGCTGTCTCTTCCTGATAAAGGTTTAATTAGACTAAAAAACACCATAATATCAAAACCGAGGAAACTTAAAACAGAACAACTCGAGAGACGCCAGATTTTTCCATCCCATGTTTTTCAACTTGAACTCCATCAGCTACAATCATAATGAGTTCAAGCAACTTAAATACATGTTCTAAGCCCCATTCCTGGATTTACGAGTCATTTTACTTCCAATTCGATGGCACTACATTACGCAACCAACTGGAACGACGGCTTTTATTTGTCTTGTTCAATGACAACCACGCAACTGCTGAGTTTGATTAATTATTCGTACGCAAGCGTATTATATAAACAAGTAATTATTACAAATTCTTGCAACTGTTCAAGTATTCTAAAGAACAATTTTTATGCACGAGGCTGTACGTGGTACGAAAATGTACACATAATATGGGGCTATACGTGGGGCTATATGTAGCCCCACGCTATATATATGGGCTATATATAGCCCCTATTATGTATATATATATACACATCGCTGCTTAGATATCAGCGCACTCTGCATCCTTATCTTTATTGCGCTGCTTAGATATCAGCGCACTCTGCATCCTTATCTTTATTGCGCTGCTTAGATATCAGCGCACTCTGCATCCTTATCTTTATTGCGCTGCTGAGATATCAGCGCACTCTGCATCCTTATCTTTATTGCGTTGCGCTTAGATACTGGCAAACTGCTTCAACAGTTTGTTCAAACTCAATATTTCGTTTCAATTCTGCCGTTCAGCTGGGCTGATTAAATCAATAAACCTGAATCCTAACGAGCTTGACTTGCTCCACGTGCATATTGGTTTATTTAATGAGAATTTTTTTCTCTGACGACCTCTTAATCGTATTCTCGAATATTTCAATTTTCATTTTCAATGTTTCGTGAGTAAATATTATTTTTTATTACCGTGCTAGGCCATCTTGTCATCTATTTTAAGTAAAACTCTAGACAACTTGATACTTGGCATTAGCTGACATTTTTCTTAGGAAAATTTTCGGCTCCTGTTAGTATGATTATTTTTAAAAGTTTTCCCTTCCTTCAGACTTTCCATGATTGTATCATATTTTCCGTTTACTCCTGGTTGTTGGTAATGCTGAAAAAATAGGAATTTGAAAAGACGAATTTTCGGGCACTGAAAAATCACATCTTCCCACAAATGCTACTCACCCTTCACACATGATCACGGAAAATTTGTGTTATCAATCTTCGAATAGTAGCATTTAGAGGAAGGTGTGATATAACATATATACTACTCTTTAAAAAGCATTTATTCTAAGTTTAAAGATTGAGCACTTATATCCGCTCAACAGATGTTTACTAAAAACTTCCAGCTTTAATTCCCTCGTTAAATTCATCTCTACACGAGCCATGCCATCCACGTCTCTCCTTCACTCGCAGGACGCGACAAGTAGCGCGACGGCAGGCAAACTTCTCAGGGCCTCTCAGCCGCTGATCCAATTTGTCTCGTGCCGCCAAAAGACAAGGCCACTCAATTAGGTTGTAGGCCGTTGAGGAGTTAGTGTTTCTCTAATACTATGCACATCATTAAGTCATTAATTAACTGGCGCAATGCAAGATTCCGGTGGTACATCGTTGATGAATATTACAGATCTTGTGACTATAGGTTCGGCTGAAATCTAATAATTTAAAGCAATGAGTAATAAGTCTTAAATTTGTATTAAATAAGACTTGGGCTTCAAAATGTTTGATTGATTCAGTCTACCACCATTTAGTCGGTTATTGCGCTCATTTTAACGACAGTGAATCTAATCTATATACGTTAAAAACAATTATGTTCTTAGGCTTGTAGCCCTGGACATGCAGCCACACAGAATCTATAGAAAGGAGTAATAGATCAAAATTATCTATTTCTAGTTCTCCCTCATTGTATTTCACTCGGTATCTACTACATGTTTTAGTTGTACATCTCATCTCACCGACCCACAGCCTACATTGGTCGAAAGATGCACAAGTTAAAGACAATTGTCACCCCTGCTGAATTTAGACGGTTTTGACATAAAAAATAATGTGGTAATCGAGCTAAAGCCAAATCCACTCGCAACGCTGGCTTATAACGTTCTCTACAAATCCGGTCAGCGTCGTCAACTCATTCACGTTCAGCTTGCCTCTGAAACCCTCATGCAGATTCAATTTGGCAATTCCCTTCGTCGTGGATCACTCCGTCACTCAGCCGAATTCATGCCAGGGAAATCTGCGTCGTGCATCTACATTGTAAATTGTACAGCGTTTCAGAAATTCCCGTTACAGCTCCGGCGTTGTGTAGTACCGGCCCGATCGCATCGCTGACTTGGAAACACTTAAGATTGCCGAATGATCTGCAAAACTGAATATTTTATATCTTTGCATCACTTCAGTTGATTTTTTAATGTAAAAATAATATTTTATAGAATCAAAAATACAGAAAAACTCATCATCTATTTGAATTATTTGTACTACTTATTTCATTTGATATTCGTTGCACACGTTTTTCTTACAGGCGGTCTGCGCCTGAGACAGAAGTATTGTGAACAATATTTGAAACTTTTGCAGGTAGACGCTAATCCAATGACGGACTGCACAGAAACTTTTCAAATCTCACCTTTAGCCCTTCAGTGAAAGTAATATTCATGAACTATTTATTGAATAATTTAATAGTAATTAATCTTAGAGACCATTGTGAATTAGTTACGACCAAGTCGCGATGTCGATTTGACGATTGTAGTTACATATCAGCTTCCACTGGACGACCTGACCTACAGTTACTCCTCGTTGGCAAACCCTAATTCAATTTAGTATAAGATTGCACAGGGCAGTTTAATTACGTTATATATTGCAAGGTCGTCGGTACCGTCACCGTGAAATCTACAAAAGTTTGTGTAGTTCACTCGAGCAATTTGTTTCGACACAAGCAGTGCAGCAGCATGCGGTCCTCGTCCGGCTGAACTATAATCCACAGAGCTAAACGCCCTCGTCCGGCTGAACTATAATCCACAGAGCTAAACGTCCCAGTCCGGCTGAACTATAATCCACAGAGCTAAACGTCCTCGTCCGGCTGAACTATAATCCACAGAGCTAAACGTCCTCGTCCGGCTGAACTATAATCCACAGAGCTAAACGTCCTCGTCCGGATGAACTATAATCCATACCCACTAAATTTTTACTCACTTAACAACAGTGACCTAGTATGCGGTTATTGAGGAACTTTATTGTAATTATCAGTGTTTCAATATCTAGTTGGAGAAATAGGTCTTGATTAAAGGTTGGAATTTGAAAATTTTATTACAGTCACTCGATTATTATTGACTAATTTATTGCAAATTGAATCTTAAAAGGACCATAATTTAAAGCCAAAATCACTTTAACTTTTTCTTCCTTCATCTAAAGAAAGTTTAACTTCTTTTGAAAATCTAGCAGCTCAGTAAAGCGGTGGCTTCATCAATCTTCATCCTTCGGTCAAGAGGGTAGCCGACCCCAGCTCTTCTGCTGTCAGATAACGCCATTTGACCCGCGCAAAATATCCCTTTTGTATAAAACTGCGGCCGAGATAGCGGTTCACTGCACGCCAGTAGGAAGTGGCTTATGAAGCGAACAAAAATCCCGACAAAGAGAAGATATTTTATGTTACCAGATGACGGCGCGTTGTGTACAAGTACAAGTGCGTCCGTAGCAACAGAAGAGGGTCGGATTATCTTACTGACTACTTTAATAGAAATATTTACTCAGAGATCTAGTTTTAAAATTAATTCAACTGTCGAGGAAATGCAACACTTTGTAATTATATATCGGCTGTGCAGGAAACAACGATAACTTTTATGATTCAAGCAGCACTATGGGTTTGGAATGCGCATATTTTTGAGGTATGAACTATAACAACATTACTTCACATCAAACACTTCCTCACCAATCATTATCTTGAAACTCGGTGATTTCAAAGTAGCACTCTTTCATAAATAAAATCATTCTATGTGATTCTATTCTACACACATGAGCTCGATGCGCAGCTCAGCTGGAGTGAATTTGACCAAGTTTTCTGCAGTCTAACTGCATGCCAGTGCGCATTCATCCCAATTTCAGAGCACAGTCCCACCGCGCCATGTGGCCGCGATAATACCATTACGGCTCTGAATAACTGCTGCTGTAATGCCCTTCAATAGCAGCTCTTGACTGCAGCCCGCTCTTCTGCTCCAGATCAAAGGCAGAAACACAAACGAGTCGCAGTTTTGTCGTTACTTTAGCGTCGTTTGATCTCCGTCAGCCAATAACTGACGGATTTCCAAGCTAAACTCACCAGTCACAGACCAGGAAACGTACGTTACGTGTACTTTGACCGCTACACGTATCTACGCCGCTACGCGTATTTAGGATACTACGTGTACTTGAGCAAGGTTTCGTAGGCTGCGAACTTGGATCTTCTCCAGCCAGGTAATGCAGGAGTTTAGGATGCGAAGGAGGAACAAGATTTGTCCCTTGAGATGCATTAATCCATGCATAGTGCTAGAGACGTTAGAGCGAGGAATTCATTTGCTTACTGTTTACTTTAGTTTTCTTTCTTCTTACTGCTGTGAATAATTAATCTCCTGGTGATAGTTTCATGTTCTCGTGAATTTACTCCGCGACTGCTATTCAATGAATTAAAAGTTAGATGCTTTGCAGTTGATTATTCGACTTGAACATTCTTATTTTAACGATACGATAACTCAAACAGTAAAATCTTTAATTTCGTGTGAGAACTAGAATTGTGGTCCATTGCTGGGTGTTTAAAATAATTTTTCCTCCGTCCAAATTAATCATGAGAGAGACGATATACGAATTTTTTTTTATAAGATTTAGTGCCAATAAATTATCCAAGATACTCAAAATAAATGAACAAATTCACGTAGTTTAGGTGAAGGATTTACCGACTAATGAAAAGATGGCGTCAAAGCTTGAGTAGTAGCTATCATAATTTACATGGATGCGCTTTGCAAAATAACACAATCATGCTTACCTCGCTTCTGGCAAGCATGAATATTATATATCCTCGCTACCTGCGACATCAGATATTAACGATTAGATATCCACTATCAGTTGGTCTCTCTGTTGTGGAATCGACTATTAAAATATTTATGTTCTTGTTGTCGAGGGTAACGTGGTAGCCCACAGGTTCAGTTTTCAGGGGTTTCAGACATATTAAAATTCTTTATTGCTCACAAAATCACGTTACATCAAGACATATTCATTCAATTGAACATAACATATGTTCACTTTCAGAGACGATAAATGGGCATTGGTCAATCTTCTGCTCAGTGAGAGGCGTTTAAGCAGATAACTGACGCTGCCATCAACTTTGTGTTCATACTTCTACTTCTTTCCTACCTGCAATCTCTAACCTCGGTCCCCACACTCTCTGAAACATTTTACAATTATAATACATAAACAATAAATATTCAACACATATATAAAGCTTAGAGGTAAAAGCCTAATATTCGAGCAATAAAATCTCATTCAAACCATTATAGCCCCACGCTATATATATGGGCTATATATAGCCCCTATTATGTATATATGTATATATACATAATATGGGGCTATACGTGGGGCTATACGTATAGCCCCACGCTATATATATGGGCTATATATAGCCCATATTATGTATATATATACATAATATGGGGCTATACGTAATAGGAGATGCAATGCATTTCTATACGTGGGACAAGAATCTACTAAATATTCCATAAAAAAATGCAGAAGATGCAGGAGGCTTTTAAACTATTAGAATTCGGCTGTTGGTAAATCCAATTGCTTTATAGCGCTGAGATTAATATTAAATTAATTTAATAATTTATTATTAAATTGGATTGGGATTAATTAAAATTAATCCCAATTATCTTTGTTGTGATCGAGTAAAAAAAATGTCAAAACTGATGTGATATTTTCTGTGAAGTTATCGTTTAACATTGGATTAATCTAGATATATTTATATAATTTAAACGCCTGAACCGCAAATTCACACAGAATTTAAATGAATAAATAACTCAATTTACAAAATTCATATTCAAAACGCTTACATTTCTTAGAGGCGCACAGTTTTTGATCCTCAGAATCTTACGTCACTTCACCTGTTAATTTGCCAATTTACGCTTTCATCTTTTCCCGTGTAATTTCGAAGCGCCTTCAGTGACAATATTGAGAACTTTCTTAGTATTTATTTGCTTACACTTTTTGTATTTTGTATTCAAAATACATTTCCTTGATATCCACAAATAATAAGAAAAGTTCAACATACTTCAGGCAACGAAGAAATATTTCGAAGCAAATACTTCACCGTTAGCACGCAGGCTTCTCAAGCTGCCGCATAAACAATGTATAAAAATCTATAGAAATCTTACAGATAAGATTACCTAGATTTTTACTGCACATTAAAATTCAAATAGTGTTTACTATAATGATGACAGGAAATTATGTAGAGCTCTGATTGTAACCTTACTCGCTTCTCCTTCGCTCTCGTCAAGCTTAGCTTATAAGCCACAGACTCGTCCAAGAACACAGTGTCTGCTTTTCTCTTAAAATTAAAATGTAACATTAAAACTAAAATAACAAATAACTAACTGAAATATAATACATGTTTTATCCGCCTCCGTGATATTTACTAGGAAGATGAGACTTGAGCATAAAACCGCACTGAAGTTTATGCTAAGGAAAATATTAGATATTTTTAATCCAATGAATTACAAGCAAGGCCTTGTGCTGGCGAAGCAAGTTTGCAGAATTAGGCGCTTCGACTCTAGGCCTGCGCTTGCAAAATGCACGCAGTTCGAGTAAATAAGAAGCTGTCCCGCCACTAATGGCCGGGCGTGAGTGGCGTGAGGAGATCCATGTGATGGATGCAGAATTTGCACGCGAACATCCAGCGCATTCTCTACACCCACAATGGCGCAAAAATTAAACCTCTTCAACTCTAATTGTTTATTTCTTTGCGCGGGGCAAATTACAAGGCAGCACTGAGAGAAATGAGTGAGACTTTTGTCCTTGTGTGACTCAGTTCGGTCCGGCATGCGGACCCCGCTTGGTCCGGCATAAGGGGCGTATCAGTGCTACGTCCGCTCTCTGCGAGGGCAAAAGTGTGTCACTATTTGGATAATATAACACATTCATTGTCACGAGGAAGAGTTTTCATTGGTTAATGATGATAATACCAATTAATAAATTTATTTTTGAACGTATTGAATACGGAATAAAACATGAACATGAGAAATTAAAAGCATCTTTATCAGCTGAACAGATTTATTTTTTAAAGTTAAACCACCGATCAAGCAAACAAAGTTCGATGAAGCTCTTCTTAAAATATGTATATAAAACATAAGATAACGTAGTAATTGGTTACGAACTTTTCCTTAAAATTTCCGTTTTATCTGCCGTAATGTAGGAAGATAAGATCAACCATTCATCGAAACGATTAATTCAACTGGAACACATTGCATCAATGCCTGCTTGTTCCATAAACCTGCCCAATGTTCTGCAAACTTTTTCTTCGCAAACCAATTTGTATAACGAACTTTTCTGACGTAAACCCCGGACGACATCAATTGGGCGCTATAAAGTTTGGCAGAAAGTTGCATCTTGCCGAGCAATATTTCTTGTTGATATCTGGCATTTCGGAATTTTGTCATCGGCAAGTTTGGGCGAGAAAACTTGCCGAGGAATGCTATTAAAACGTACCCAAGGGAAATTTACCATCCAATATCAGGATTTGGATGCAATCATCTGTTATTTTGCTTGTTTTTCCAGAGGGTTATAGGACCAAAACTTCCGATCCGGGAACTGTCTGGGAACGATATATTTGTCTGTCCTCAGTTCACTTGCGCTGCATTGTGGCAGATAATTGCGCTATCAATTTGCGATTGGCAAAGTTGTCCGCATCTTGAGTCGGGCGATATGGAAATTATCTCTGCATCAGTAACATTGAGACTCCAAGACGTACAAATTCTCCGTAAATTGAAACACAACAGGAAAGACAGCAGAGTATTAGCGTTTCGAAAAAAAAAATAATAATAATACTATAATTTTGGGGCTTCTTACATTTAAAGACAGAGCAGTTCAAGATTATGTTTGCTTAAGACAGAGATCCTGAAAAAGGAGTAACCAAAATTAAATATGTTCATATAATATAGTAAAGTGAAATGACTCCAAAAGATCTAGCTAAATTTAACAATGAAACAAATGTATAGAGTTTCGATAAAATTAAAGAAGAAAAATGGTTTAGAGAAATATGACAATGGGCCTAGATTCTAAACGAAAACTCCAATCAAGGATGCGTATTGGATGAAACATGCGATGTTGACGTCATATTGACGAGACTAAACGCTATTTCACGCCACAAATCAACTGCACCAGCGATCCTAAATCTAGCATGCTTAGATATCAGCGCACTCTGCATCCTTATCTTTATTGCGCTGCGCTTAGATACTGGCCAATTTCTTCAACAGTTTGTTCAGACTCAATATTTCGTTTAAATTCTGTCATTCAGCTGAATAAATCAATAAACCTGAATCCTAACGAGCTTGACTTGCTCCACGCGCATATTGGTTTATTTAATGGGAATTTTTTCTCTGAGGACCTCTTAATTGTATTCTCGAATATTTCAATTTTTATTTTCAATGTTTCGTGAGTAAATATTATTTTTTATTACCGTGCTCAGCCATCTTGTCATCTATTTTAAGTAAAACTCTAGACAACTTGATACTTGGCATTAGCTGACATGTTTCTTAGGAAAATTTTCGGCTCCTGTTAGGATAATTATTTTTAAAGGTGACTACAGATTTTCCTTGGTTTTCTTAGATTTTTCGTTTACTCCTAGTAGTTGGTAATGCTAAAAAAGACGAATTTTCTGGCACTGAAACATCGCATCTTCCCACAGATGCTACTTCCCCTTCACACATGACCACGGAAAAGTTGTGTAATCAATCTTCGAATAGTATCATTTAGAGCAGTGGTTCCCAAAGTGGGCGATATCGCCCCCCTAGGGGCGGTGGAAAGATTTTTGGGGGCGATACGGAAGAAGAGGGCGTTTGGGGGGCGATAAGGGGGCGGTAGTCCGAAGTCAAAGTCAAAAGTTCCAACGTTTGTTTGACAATTTGTACACAACACGTGCAGCACATGACTCCCAGCGATTGTTTTTTCACCCAGATCTGTTATTTAACCTCTTCTGGGTATACGTCTGGGACAAATTAACGGCCGGACTCGCGGCCATTCTCACGGCCAATTTCCAAATTCGATGATCAAGGAATATCTCTCAAACTAATGAACTTAACTCGTTGAAACTTGGTACACATATTCATTAGGACCTAACGGTAATGTTTAGTTCATGAAATTTTTTGAATTTTGCCTTCATTTGTTTTTGCCATAGTTATATGGCAAAACGGGCCGAAATTCACAGTGAACAAGGAATTTCTTCTAACTATTGAACAGATTCGAACGAAATTTCGAATTTTCAGTCCTAACTACAGAACGGTAATGTTAGCTCGTGAAAAATTTTTCGACTGTGCCTTTGTTTGCGAGTTTTTTTTTTTCACTTCACCTTCATTCGTGATTTAAACAGCAATACGTGCTTAAATTCGCAGTAATCAAGAAATTTCCTCCAAAACTACTGAATAGATTTGAACGAAACTTATTATTTAAATACCTAACCTCAGCAACGGTGATGTTTAGCTCGCTGCAAATTTTTCGTTTTGCCTTCATTTGCGAGTTATACGGTTCCTAGGTTTCTCGTGCTGAAACAGTTAAAACAGCTGAAAAACATATTGGTTCACTAAATGGGGTACTATTTGTGTTTAACCTTTATATTTTGAAATTGCAGCGTACTAAATTTCAAGAAAGAGGCGTATGTTTTTATATGTGTCTGTGGGGGGCGATAGAAATTCACTAGGGAGCCAGAGGGGGCGCCAGCCTGAAAAAGTTTGGGAACCACTGATTTAGAGGAAGGTGTGATATTACATATATACTAGTCTTTAAACAGCATTTATTATAAGTTCAAAGATTAAGCACTTATATCCGCGCAACAGATGTTTACTAAAAACTCCCAACTTTAATTCCCTCGTTAAATTCATCTCTATACGAGCCATGTTATATTCTAAGTTTAAAGATTAAGCACTCATATCCGCGCAACAGATGTTTCCTAAAAACTTCCACCTTTACTTCCGTCGTTAAATTCATCTCTACACGAGCCATGCCATCCACGTCTCTCCTTCACTCGCAGAACGCGACAAGTAGCGCGACGGCAGGCAAACTTCTCAGGGCCTCTCAGCCGCTGATCCAATTTGTCTCGTGCCGCCAAAAGACCAGGCCACTCAATTAGGTTGTGGGCCGTTGAGGAGTTAGTGTTTCTCTAATACTATGCACATCATTAAGTCATTAATTAACTGGCGCGATGCAAGATTACGGTGGAACATCGTTAATGAATATTACAGATCTTGTGACTTTAGGTTTGGCTCGAATCTAAGAATTTAAAGCAATGAGTAATTAGTCTTAAATTTGTATTAAATTCGATTTGAGCTTCAAAATGATTGATTGATCTAGTCTATTGCCATTTTGTTCGTTATTGCGATCATTTTAACGGCAGTGAATCTAATCTATATCCGTTAGAAACAATCATGTTCTTAGGCTTGTAGGCCTAGACATTCAGCCGTACAGAATATAAAGCAAAGAATATTAGATAAAATTATCTATTTCTAGTTCTCCCTCATTGTATTTCACCAAGTATCTACTACATGTTTTGGTTGTACTTCTCGTGGCACCGACCTAAAGCCTATACATTGGTCGGAAGATGCATTAGTTAAAGACAATCTTCACCCCTACTGAATTTAGACGGTTTTGACATATAAAATAATGTGATAATCGAGCTAAAGCCAAATCCACTCGCAACGCTGGCTTATAACGTTCTCTACAAATCCGGTCAGCGTCGTCAACTCATTCACGTTGAGCTTGCCTCTGATACCTTCATGCAGATTCAATTTGGCAATTCCCTTCGTCGTGGATCACTCCGTCACTCAGCCGAATTCATGCCAGGGAAATCTGCGTCGGGCATGTATACATTGTAAATTGTACAGCGTTTCAGAAATTCCCGTTACAGCTCCGGCGTTGCGTAGGATCGGCCCGATCGCATCGCTAGCTTTGAAACACTTAAGATTGCTGAGTGATTTGCCACTAATTCAGAGAAATTCAAATCGTGTTATATCGTCGCAGAACTTTCGTTGATTTTTTAATGTAAAAATAATATTTTATACAAGCAAAAATACAGAAAAACTATATATCTATTTGAATTATTTGTACTTATCTCATTTGATATTCGTTGCACACGTTTTTCTTACAGTCGGTCTGCGCCCGAGACAGAAGTATTGTGAACAATATTTGAAACTTTTGCAGGTAGACGCTAATCCAATGACAGACTGCACAGAAACTTTTCAAATCTCACCTTTAGACCTTCAGTGAAAGGGATATTTATAAAATATTTATCGAATAATTAATTTTTAATTATTCATATGATTAATTAATCTTTAATTATTCATATGAATAATTAATCTTTAATTATTCATAATTAATTAAGACCACACTGTGAATGAGTTATGACCAAGCCGCGATGTCGATTTGACGATTGTAGTTACATATCAGCTTCCACTGAACGACCTGACCTACATTCACGCCTCGTTGGCAAACACTAATTCAATTTCGTATAAGATTGCGCAGGACAGTTTAATTACGTTATATATTGCAAGGTCGTCATTACCGTCACCGTAAAGTCTACAAAAGTGTGTGTAGTTCACTCGAGCAATTTGTTTCCACACAAGCAGTGCAGCAGCATGCGGTCCTCGTCCGGCTGAACTATAATCCACAGAGCTGAACGTCCTCGTCCGGCTGAACTATAATCCACAGAGCTAAACGTCCTCGTCCGGCTGAACTATAATCCACAGAGCTAAACGTCCTCGTCCGGCTGAACTATAATCCACAGAGCTAAACGTCCTCGTCCGGATGAACTATAATCCACAGAGCTAAACGTCCTCGTCCGGATGAACTATAATCCATACCCACTAAATTTTTACTCACTTAACAACAGTGACCTAGTATGCGGTTATTGAGGAACTTTATTGTAATTATCAGTGTTTCAATATCTAGTTGGAGAAATAGGTCTTGATTAAAGGTTGGAATTTGAAAATTTTATTACAGTCACTCGATTATTATTGACTAATTTATTGCAAATTGAATCTTAAAAGGACCATAATTTAAAGCCAAAATCACTTTAACTTTTTCTTCCTTCATCTAAAGAAAGTTTAACTTCTTTTGAAAATCTAGCAGCTCAGTAAAGCGGTGGCTTCATCAATCTTCATCCTTCGGTCAAGAGGGTAGCCGACCCCAGCTCTTCTGCTGTCAGATAACGCCATTTGACCCGCGCAAAATATCCCTTTTGTATAAAACTGCGGCCGAGATAGCGGTTCACTGCACGCCAGTAGGAAGTGGCTTATGAAGCGAACAAAAATCCCGACAAAGAGAAGATATTTTATGTTACCAGATGACGGCGCGTTGTGTACAAGTACAAGTGCGTCCGTAGCAACAGAAGAGGGTCGGATTATCTTACTGACTACTTTAATAGAAATATTTACTCAGAGATCTAGTTTTAAAATTAATTCAACTGTCGAGGAAATGCAACACTTTGTAATTATATATCGGCTGTGCAGGAAACAACGATAACTTTTATGATTCAAGCAGCACTATGGGTTTGGAATGCGCATATTTTTGAGGTATGAACTATAACAACATTACTTCACATCAAACACTTCCTCACCAATCATTATCTTGAAACTCGGTGATTTCAAAGTAGCACTCTTTCATAAATAAAATCATTCTATGTGATTCTATTCTACACACATGAGCTCGATGCGCAGCTCAGCTGGAGTGAATTTGACCAAGTTTTCTGCAGTCTAACTGCATGCCAGTGCGCATTCATCCCAATTTCAGAGCACAGTCCCACCCCGCCATGTGGCCGCGATAATACCATTATAAGGAGGAACAAGATTTGTCCCTTGAGATGCATTAATCCATGCATAGTGCTAGAGACGTTAAAGCGAGGAATTTCATTTCTTACTGTTTACTTTAGTTTTCTTTCTTCTTACTGCTGTGAATAATTGATCTCCTGGTGATAGTTTCAAGTTCTCGTGAATTTACTTCGCGAATGCTATACAATGAATTGAGAGTCAAATGGTTTACACCTGATTATTCGACTTAAACATTCTTATTTTAACGATAAGATAACTCAAACTATAAAATCTTTTATTTTGCGTGAGAACTCGAATTGTGGTCCATTGCTCGGCGTTTAAAATAATTTTTCATTCGTAAACTTATTCAACATACCTGACCAAAATAAATTATTGGTTGAATAAAAATAAATTCAAAATTAATCTTGAGAGAGAAGATATAAGACAATTTTTTGACAAAATTCAGTGCCAATGAATTAGCCAAGATACTCAAAATAAATGAACAAATTCACGCTGTTCAGATGAAGGATTCAGAGAAAAATGAAAAGATGATGTCAAAGCTTGAGTGTAGCTATCATAATTTACATGGATGCACTTCGCAAAATAACACAATCATGCTTTTCTCACTTCTGGCAAGCATGAATATTTCGTATTCTCACTACCTGCGACATCAGATAATAACGATTAGATATCCACGATCATTTGGTCTCTCTGTTGCGGAATCGACTATTAAAATATTCATGTTCTTGTTGGCGAGGGTATAGTGGTAGCCCACATGTTCAGTTTTCAGGGGAAACTAACTGTCATATTAAAATTCTTTATTGCTCACAAAATCACGTTACATCAAGACATATTCATTCAAATGAACATAGCATATGTTCACTTTCAGAGACTTTTCTGCTCAGTTAGAGGCGTTTAAGCAGATATGTGACGCTGCCATCAACTTTGTGTTCATACTTCGATTTATTACCTACATGCAATCTCTAACCTCGGCCCCTACACTCTCTGAAACAGTCTTACAATAACATATAATACATAAACAATAAATATACAACACATAGATAATATTCGAGCAACAAAATCTCATTCAAACCACGACCTCTACATTCTATTGGTTCTAGACACAATAAGCTACATCAACTTTTCCCTCTATTCGAGCAATAAAATCTCATTCAAACCACGACCTCTACATTCTGTTGGTTCTAGACACAATAAGCTACATCAACTTTTCCCTCTATTCGAGCTGTCTCTTATACACATCTAGATGTGTATAAGAGACAGTCTACATTCTGTTGGTTCTAGACACAATAAGCTACATCAACTTTTCCCTCTATTCGAGCAATAAAATCTCATTCAAACCACGACCTCTACATTCAGTTGGTTCTAGACACAATAAGCTACATCAACTTTTCCCCCGTCTAGCAGACACCCGCCAAGCGACGTGTGCTCAACGATCGCCCGCACAGCCATCACTTCGCTAAGACGATCATGACTGCGCTGGAGTTGCCCAGCAAATGATGTGCCCAAACTTTCCTATGAAAAATCGTCCAACTTCTTGCCCAAGCCGCGAATCTTTCTTCCCTGCTAAAAAGTATTCTATGTTTCTTTCTAAAATCTTCGATTCTAACAAGTATCAGACGGGAAAAGTCTTACAAGGTTGTACTCTTTCTTTGTAATTACAGTTAAAGCAGTTCAATTCATTATTTTGGAGTTATTTCGTCTTGCTTTTAGCTGATGATGCTTAAAACAATTTATGTTTCAGATAAGCTTTTAACATATAAATATAACTATTTTATTCCAGTACAGGAAATGTTTTCAAGTTTCTCTGTCTATAGCAATACCATCTCTGAGAGGTATTTTTAATAACGAATGAATGATGATATCACAAATTCCAGAATACTCTCAAATCATTGCGAAAAAACTAAGAGGAATGTTTGTGCAAGCTTTTCATGTTGGGTTTATTAGAAATTTGCAAAAGAACCTATAACTGGGGAATCTAATTAATTTTCGTGTATTTTTATAGTCAATTCATTGCTTTATTACTTCCCAAGTCAGAAGATGCATAGTAACTTCATATTAATGAGCACTGCCAACAGAAGTTAACATTAGTTCTCAGTCAAAGATAAATCACCGTGACAAAAAAATCCACACATGAGCAAATAAATTTTTGCCTCAGACGCGTGTCGGGTGAAGGTGGCTGAGACCAAGCCCTGGTCGTGACAGCTAATTTACTCTCCGTATTATGAAGCGTAGGATACGGCGCTAAGCTGCTAGCAAATAATTTACTCTCCGTATTATGAAGCGCAGGATACGGCGCTAAGCTGCTAGCAAATAATTTACTCTCCGTATTATGAAGCGCAGGATACGGCGCTAAGCTGCTAGCAAATAATTTACTCTCCGTATTATGCAGCGCAGGATACGGCGCTAAGCTGCTAGCAAATAATCACACGGGTACCCGCTTCTCGCTCCATGCGCTCTAAACATCGCAGCATAAAAGCTAATATCATTAGTTTGATAACATCGCAAGTTCACCACCAAGAACTGATTGTGCTTACATGTATTATATACATATTTTTTGAACCGATGATGGGACTGGTCTGCAAATCGTTTTAATGACGACAAGATTTATTTACGATGTATTTTCTTCGATTCTAAATAATCGGAGCACAAATAACGCCAGTTTCAGTCGTGATTGTTTACTGTGAAGACGATATTCAACAAGATATTAGCTTCAAATTATTCATGAAGGCTGCTTTAAATAAATATAGGATGGAAATAGTGCAGACATGGACGTAACTGAATTCGTTATTAGTTATTTGCGTAATAGTTTTCAGATTAGCATGCATTGATACACATTTAACTATTGTCTACACATTTAACTACTGTTCGAAAAAACTTTGGCAAATTATTTTACATTCTGCAAAAATAATCGTTTCTTGCGTTTGCGTTTAGACTTTGTGGTCCTTCAACTTCTTTAGTACTTGCCATTTTATTTTCCTCTAATAGTTCTTCAAGATTTTCGTTACTTAGATTCACTACTTCTCTGGAAACAAAATTCGGTGTTTTTTTAGTTATATTTAACACAGTTTTTCTTAGTAATATTTTATGCGGTAAGTTGGGACTCACTTCGCTGGAAGGTAAAGTGTCGCATTATTCATCGAGGCTCATCCACAAGACAGTCTCTTTTGTTCTACTCTGCTGCAGAGAAGGCCGCGACCTCCGATGAGATTTGCTGCAACAATTTCCCTCAAAATGTGAACCTGGCAAAAGAAATCTCATTCTTTGAGCGAAACTTGCGGCTAAAATTCATTGTGGTGCAAGCAAGAAATCAACTTATGATGAGAACATTTCCAGAGAAAAATACCCGGCACGAGCACTGGAATATCCGTTGAATTCAGAGTTCACCACAAAACTGCAAAGTAACGATGGAGGGTAAAAAAATATTGAGGGAAAACTATCTGTATTAAATATAATTCATAGGATTGCGATTATTTTATTATAGTTAATTATTTATTTCATTCACATTCCACTTATGTTGTATTTCAAAGCAACGGAAACAAGTGCTTACAACGAATCGTTTATGATTCAATCTGTGACCCAAAATTGTTGGTAGTCTGATATTATAAAAACCGGCCTTAGTTATTAACAATATAGTGATAGACCTCGCTCATTCACTAGCTAGATCGAGAGAAAGTTTACATACGTGTCATAGTATCTAGATGGATAAATACTATCTATATCATATGGATAGAATCTATCCATCATGTGGTAATGAGTGTCTATATCAATCTATCTATTTTATAACGATGTGTCAGTGAGAGATAAACTTTAGACTTGCTCAGAACCTATATTAATCGAAGATTCAAAATAACACGTCAGTCTGCAAAACAGACGTGCATGTCTGCTCTGCAAACGAACTCCCTACTTGATTAAAATTCTTTTGAAACTTAATATTCAGAGTCTTTGTGTGTCGCCTGTCGATCAGGCGTCAATATATGGAGCAGGAGGCAGTATATCAGTCCGTATCTCACTCCACTCTATCCTCGCCTGTCGATCAGGTGTCAATATATGGAGCAGGAGGCAGTATATCAGTCCGTATCTCACTCCACTCTATCGGAAAATGCCGCTAAATTTGACTGGTCGTCCTCGTGAAGATGATGTAAGGGGAGTTCGGCAGCCGGGACCTGCTACTTTCGCTGCTCTGACGTGATCGTGTTTTATGCAAGCGCATAAATTTACCGAATATAGAAAGGATTTTTCATTTCTGCCTCATATGAACTTGATGGTGATTGGAATAGTAAATAGTCTTTGACGACTGCATATCCAATCATATTCGTTCAAATATCATTTTCAAGCGATCGATGATCCGTCATTTTAACAGTTTCGGGATGTCAATCTTTTATATTATTATTGCACGTACGGTTTCTAAGTCAGCTGATGTGAGCTTCTGTCAGGCGGGTTTATTATAAATATCGTGGAAAATTGTGGCCACACAAAGGAGCAAATGATGCCACAATAAGGTTAATCCGATGAAAGCTTAATGAGATTAACGTTTAACATCCGTTCCCATTTATAAAGGATTCTTGTTCCCAAGCCATAACACGAAGCTGAATCGACCGACCGGAGGTCGTCAAGGCCAGCTCTAAACTGTGTCTTTGTATGGAGAAACCTTATATAAATTTCTGTAACCTTAAAACTCAGACAAAAGGGTAAAAAAATGGCTTAATTTCGCGTGAAATTCCCTGAAACTTCTTCAGTTTGGCAGGTCTCAAAAGAGGCTTCTTTTTAGCGCCGGTGCAGCCATGGACAACAGATCCGCTCTTTTATGACCAGCGTATCCAATTCCCTCCAACGCCAACTCTTGCCACTCTCTCCTTCTCTTCCTATCTCTCTGTCCTTACATGTTCCGCCTATCCAATAACTTCTAACGCCAACTCTTGTCACTCTCGCCTTCTCTTCCTATCTCTCTGTCCCTACATGTTTCGCCTATCCAATAACTTCCAACGCCAACTCTTGCCAGTCTCTCCCTTTGTTTATATCCCCTCTTTCAACTCGCATGATGACTTCAATCAAAGGCAGACCAAGGATACAAGGATGGAGAGCTTAAGCTTAGGATGGGATCGACCAAGGGAGAAATTATCGGTATATGTAATGCAAATTTGTAATGTAGGGAAATGAAGGTACGTATCTAGTATTTTATTGTCTTCATTTTAAATTTTTTATTAGTGCAATCATTTTGTTTGTTCATTTCCACTAAAAGTGTTTACTAAAGTATTCGCCGTAAAATACAATAAATATCGTTGGAAACGACGATAACTTGCTCGAAAATCAGTTTTAGCGAAGGTGGAAATATTTTCATTATTTATATTTGATAATATTTTTTCATCTAATTTCGTTCCTTGCCAAAGCGTGTGATTGATTGTTAATCTCTTATTAAATCAAACACAGACTATTCTCCGGAAATCGAATAATATGGACATCGTTGACTAAATTTTGGGATGATCTTTTTTGGATGGATGATCTACTCACATATTCACCGATTAATTTCATCTTATCTATAAACGAAGGAAAAAACGACAATGAATACGCTCATATTTAGTCTGAATTCTGATATCGGTATATGAATTAAAGACTAGCAAAATATCCACTGAAAAATAGACAGACCATACCATATCATATTTGCCGCACCGGGGCAGGTGATTACAACCTGCAATCCAGGCAAATGGCGTTGATACTACGTTGATTACCATTTACATTTATTGAAACAACGATGCATTAAGGTTATTTCAACGTCAGATGCCTGATCGGTTAGTTGTTATCATCGCAGCATATGGAACATTCAGTCCATCTCGGTATGAATTAATTAATGGTTCATGTGCACATACTGGAGCTAGAAAGCTGAATAGATATGCACCCTTTTTAGTAATATTTTCCACTTTCTACTACCTACATTTGTCTCCATGGAGTTTCTTTTCAATATGTGTGCCACCTTCCTTTATGTATCTTGAACTCCGTGCTGCGCTCATGGCTGCTGATATCATAAAGATAAACCTGCCCCTCAACTGAGCTACCCTCATTTTTCATAGAGCAGTGACCCTTTATTGCGGGGTGCGAGGGTAGTTCATTTATCTTGCCCGCGAGTGATTAACAAAAGCGTTAACTGTATATGGCGAAAAACGGGGCGATGGACGAGCACAAAAAAATACCTGCTGACCATAAATTGGAAATTTAATCGCGCCGTGACAGCGTTGGTCTGCCGTGACCGCTTCATAACGCGCCGTGACAGCGTTGGTCTGCCGTGACCGCTTCATAACGCGCTGTGACAACGTTAGACAACGCTTTTATATAGCCGCTGCTCTCTTCTGGCAACCACGTCCCTTCATATGATTAATAAAATATAACTCGGTACTCACTGCAGTGAGTGACAGAGAGCGCATTTGCTCGTCGACGAAAACGTGAAGTCAGGAACAGACGGACGGACAGACGGACATACGGACAGACGGAAGGACGGACATGACGAGCACAATAGTGCATTTTTTCCATAAATGAGAAAATACGCAAAAAATTACCAAAATATTCCATAACAGTGACTCGATCAACTCGGTTGAAAATATTTGCAGGAAACTAGCCATTACTGTGAACTGATTCAGAGAGGATTTCAATTAACACACGAACAGTTATAATAATTTTGCTTTTCAGGATTATTTTTCGAGGTTTTGTAGGCGTATTTTCAGCAATTGACTGTGTATCTGATAGAACAAATAAAAATGAACAACTCTTTTCAATTTTTTATGTACATTTTCGCATCGCATTCATTGTTCGTACAAACACAAGAATTCGACAAGCACAAACATGTCCTTACGATGCTTGATTGTAACCGATGTCTGCCATCAGGAATAACACTGTAACCGATGTCTGCCATCAGGAATAACACTGTAACCGATGTCTGCCATCAGGAATAACACGCTACATTGCGTCCCCTCGATCTATTGAACCGTTTTGTCGATGAAGTGTCGCCATGAGGTTATGAGGCATCCGAGGGTTCTGAGGGTTTCGAGTGTCTCGAGGTTTCTAAACGCTCCTAGGGTTTCGAGGGTTACGATGGTTCCGAGGAAACCATGCGTTCAGAGCGTTTGAAAGTTCCGAGGTTTCCAAAAGTTCAGAGTTGTGAATTGTGAAGGATCTGAAGGCTTCAGGTGTTCTGAGGGTCCTCAGGGTTCCGATGGTTTAGAGGGTTCCACGGTTTCTAAGGGTACTGAGAGTTCTCAGGGTTCTCAGGGTTCCGATGTTTTATAGGGTTCCTAGGGTTCTGAGGGTTCCAAGAGTTCCAAGGGTTGCGAGGGCTCTCGATCATGGCTCCAAGGGTTCTTACGGTCTTCAGGGCTTCGAGGAGAGGTCAGTCGGCTGATGATGTTCCCAGAAAAATCGAACTGCCTCATTTTGCTATTTTTTCTGCTGGGTTTATTCATGAAAATTACGATATTTTGTTTATTTTGTTCAGAACAGTTTGAACTTACCAAAATTTTTCTAATGTTATTGAAAATTGACGATGAGAAGATAAATGGTCGTCTGTTCGCAGGATACGAAAAACACGTAGCGCAGATTTTACTCATAATAATAATAATAATAATAATAGCGGTTTCAGCGTTTATTAGGCCGTAGGCCTGTCGCCGATTCTCAACATCGCAGAACATTCACAGCATTTTGCGGGTCTCGAACTCGCAACGTACTGCTACAATTCTGCTGTGCTTAACCGCCCGGCCTCCTTGCCGATTCTGACCAGAAACTGGCGCACAGAGCTGGGATCGAACCCGCGCCTCTCTGCCCCAATCTTGGTACTCTGAACTGTAACCACTGGGCCAGTGGTTACACTGAACTGTAACCACTGTAACCACTGGGACAAAAGTTGTAAAAAAATTCTAGATTGGGTCCGTGCATCCCATCGTTTTCTTCATTCACATTAGTATAAAAATCAGATATTATTTAAAAAAGAGAGTCCCTTTTTTTTGATTGAATAGACTTTTGATAAACCTGAACCTGGTCTTTTGATACAAAAAAAATTAAGTTTACTCAACTTGCCGCCTCATCGTACGTGCTGACACGCAATTCAACGATACCATATCACGCACGAGAGCTCAACATTATTGTCGAAAAAAGGGAAACTCAAGAAAAATAAATAATCACATTTTGTAAATAGCGACACTTTCGGAGCGCAGAACTAAAACACATGTTGTGTACCTGACTCAGGATGGGACAATACAGTAGCAAAATGTACGTCGCTGTTAGGACAAAGTCCCTCATTTTTTTGAGTGCAAGTGATGGGTGTGCACTAGTAACATCATCGTGCACTGGCAACATCATCATGCACTGGTAACATCATCATGCACTGGTAACATCATCATGCACTGGTAACATCATCATGCACTGGTAACATCATCGTGCACTCCGATGTCTGCCATCAGGAATAACACGCTACATTGCGTCCCCTCGATCTATTGAACCGTTTTGTCGATGAAGTGTCGCCATGAGGTTATGAGGCATCCGAGGGTTCTGCGGGTTTCAAGTGTCTCGAGGTTTCCAAACGCTCCTAGGGTTTCGAGGGTTCCGATGATTCAGAGGAAAAAATGCGTTCAGAGCGTTTGAAAGTTCCGAGGTTTCCAAAGCTCTGAGTGGTGAATTGTGAGGGATATGAAGGCTTCAGGTGTTCTGAGGGTTCTTAGGGTTCCGATGTTTTAGAGGGTTCCGAGGGTTCCGAGGGTTCCAAGGTTTCTAAGTGTATTGAGGGCTCTCAGGTCTTACACGGGTTCCGATTATTTATAGGGTTCCAAGAGTTCCAAGAGTTGCGAGGGCTCTCATGGCTCCGAGGGTTCATACGGTCTTCAGGATTTCGAGGGTTGTGAGGGTTTATCTGCACGCAGCAGCTCCAACAAACCCGGTAACCTCCTGAGCCCTCAAAGAACCCGAGGAGGTCGGTCGGCTGATGATGTTCCCAGAAAAATCGAACTGTCGTATGTTGCTATTTTTTGTGCTGGGTTTATTCATGAAAATTACGCTATTTTGTTAAGAGCAGTTTGAACTTACCAAAATTTTTCTAATGTTGTTAAAAATTGATGATGAGGAGATAAATGGTCAACTGTTTGCAGCATACGCTAAATAGAACGCGTCGCGCAGATTTTAGCCATGACGCAAGTTGTAAAAAATTCACTAGATTGGGTCCGTGCATCCCTTAGTTTTCTTCATTTTCATTAGTATAAAAATTATATACTATTTTAGAAAGTGAATCCCGTTTTTTTAATTGAATAGACTTTTAATAGACCTGAACCTAATCTTTTGATACAAAAAAAATTAAATTTACTCAATTTGCCGCCTCATCGTGCGCGTTGACACGCAATTCAACGGTACCATATCACGCACGAGAGCTCAACATTATTGTCGAAAAAAGGGAAACTTAGGAAAAATAATTAATCACATTGTGTAAATAGTGACACTTTCTGCGCGCAGGACTAAAACACACGTTGTGAAACTGAATCAGGGCGGGGCCAAACAAAAGAAAAATGAGCGTCGCTGTTAGGACAAAATTTCTCATTTCTTTGAGAGTGATGGCTGTGCACTGGTAACATCATCGTGCACTGGTATAGTCAGGCTGTGCAGCCTCATTCAGCACCAACGATTCCCACGAGAATTATAAATAGTAGAAAAACTCAACAAATTCTCATAGGTGTAAGTAATTTGTCAGAGTAAAATGGTTTGCGCATAAAGTCTTTTTACTTATCGGGAAAATTTTAATAAAGCGTATTTCTGGGTGACTCCTTTTGGCCTTCGAAGAAATTTTGTAGTCTTATCATAATGAAATATTGGAATAGGTCTTAAATTTTTTTGCTCCGTTTGACTGGGAAAAATTAAAGAAAGAAGCTCAATTTTCTTCTACTCACAACACTAACCGGCATGACGTGCTTTAATAATTGTTGCCGATAAGTCATTCAGTTATCAGTTAACGACGCCCGTCACGAAAACAATCAAACTTGTCCGCTTATCGCATGATGCTTAGTGCAGACACGGAGCTACAGCCGACGTCTTCACGGGTCATTATTTGACATGAGCAGACTTGCATGATTATCACTTGCTGCATGATTATCACTTGCTGCATGATTATCACTTGCTGCATGATTATCACTTGCTGCATGATTATCACTTGCTGCNGTTGACGTTGAGCAGCAGACGCTTGCTGCTGTCTCTTATACACATCTAGATGTGTATAAGAGACAGGCGTATACAAGCGTGCTGCTAACACGCATTGCGTGTACAAACGTGCTGCTAACACGCACTGCGTGTACAAACGTGCTGCTAACACGCACTGCGTGTACAAACGTGCTGCTAACACGCAATGTGTTCATTAATTGCGCAAGCGTTCATTGAGTGACGAGGCGCAAGAAACTGCATGATTTATTGCCCCTCCTGCACTCGCAAGTGACACCTGATGTGAAATTGCATGCATATTGTTTAAAAAATTAGGAGACTGTTTGTTATTGCGCGCTTCTAATCATACGTTCGTTATAAAAAAGTTCAACTATGCGTGCCTATGCCTGAACTTCAGATAAACCAGATTTTGCATGGTAAAAATTATGTTCCTACCTAACTTACGCCATGATTACCTTGGAATTTCCTTTCCTTGTATCTGATTGTTCTTGGCAACAATTTTTTCGCTTTATTTGTTTCTTTAAGATAATAATCGCGGAAAACGCTCAAAATTTTATTTCAGGAGTAAAAGCCACTTTGCTGTCAGCAACGGCAGCCATGTAATCTGGTGCATCCCGTTTCCAGAATGTAAGCAATATTCTATTTTTATTATGAAATATTCCGTATCCATTCTAAAGTTTTTTTTAGTGCAGCTATCAGCCTGCATCTTCGCTCGAATTGCGACTGATGGCACCTGAACCATAAAACTTCAATAGCAGTAATCGCTCTTGAGGGCCGTATACATACACTAGCTGGTAATGGCTACTCAGGGCCGTATGCTTCCACTAGCCGGTAATGGCTACTCAGGGCTGTATGCTTCCACTAGCCGGTAATGGCTACTCAGGGCCGTATGTTTCCATTAGTTGGTAATCACTGCTCAGAGCCTTATGCTTCCACTAGCCGGTAATCGCTACTCAGGGCCGTATGCTTCCACTAGCCGGTAATCGCTACTCAGGGCCGTATGCTTCCACTAGCCGGTAATCGCTACTCAGGGCCGTATGCTTCCACTAGCCGGTAATCGATAATTGGACATAAAGTACTTACTCGCTCTTGAATGCTTAACTCTCCACGACTAACACAATCCGTTCCGCCAAAACTCATGTCATTGAAGTACAACTTACTGTCATTTTATTCAATACACAAGAACCAACAATAATTTCATTGTAGCAGTTAAGATTCAGCACCAATCAAAATATTCCCACAGTGAACCGGAGTATAATTGCTTTGCTTGTGAGTTTTTTTGCAACACGCAATCTCGTATTCGTAGAAGTTCCACATAAGCCGACTTTCAACGTCATTAATAATTAAAGCACTGATATTCTGACCATTCCTCCGTGAAAAATGTCAAGGGCGGATATTTTTCCTTCTGACATCTGTGATGACAACCTTGTGTGTAATTTTAAGTTAACCTTTCAAGGCAACATTACTACTAAAAAATTGCGAAGCAACAGCCTTTGCTCACAGTGTGATATTCAAATTTGATATTAACATCCATACTCATCCGCTTTAACCATAAAAGGTAGAAGGCTAATAAAAAGTATCTATTGACTTACATCATAATTTATTCCTTACCCTATTAAAAGCTCTAGGGCACATAAGAACTTACATTTAGTTCATTCACGTCACAATTTGAACGTCGACTTGAATCATCACATTTATTCACAGGGGAAACGGCGATCAACGAACGGATTCAAATGCGGAGTTGGATTTTTCTCGAATAAAAAAGGTTTATGAAAGGAATTGAACTAATGTTCGCGCATAAGAAGCATATTATGTATTGTGATTAAAGTGGTGGAAATATAAAAACAACAATAATAAGTGTTTCTGAATCATTTTAATACGATCAAGAATAGGGCAGGAACCCTATTGAATAGGGCCGGAATTATTTAGTTTATCTAACATTTCAACTAATCTCGTTTCTTTTCATTTATGTTTCGAGGAAGTCACAGAAGAAGATCTCTCCTGTAGAAGTTTCCGAGTGAACCCAATTAGAAGTTTACCACAGTCACACATCTGAAAAAAATAAATAAAAAAATTCTACTTTATTTATGATATTTTATTCCTGACTTTATTCCAGCAGTTTTAATCCAATAAAAATGAATGATTGTATATTGTATGTTTAATTACCGATTCGTAAGAAAGAGAAGGAGATAGAGTAAAGCTAGTGCCCACTTGGCACTTGACGTTGGAAAAACACGGAATAAATGTTATTTAAACGGTATATACCTTTAATTAATGTCGTTACAACATTATTTGCCTGTAAAATAACAGTTATTCAAGGCTCACCTGAAGATTTCAGTCGATAGAGCAAGATGTCCGGATCCGGAGGCTCCTGAGGTAAAGACCTCACAATTCGTTCTCTCTGCGTAGGTCCTCTGTTGAACCGAGCTGTGGTCACAGAGCTGGAATTAGATATAGTAGGAATAAGGGAGCTGTTCAGGGACGCCGAAGGCTCAAAAGTTGGCGTGCTAGAGCCACAAAAGCCGCCACTGATGTTGCCGCTGGCAAACTGGTCCCTCATTTCGGTCTGGCCTGGTTGAATTTCAGGGGCGTGAGTCTCAGCAACTGATGCGAGAGATGTTGCTCTAAATCGATGGTCATCATCGATTTCTTCTTCATCTTCGTCTGCATTTTGTGCCCGCAACATGTGTTCTTTCTTACGTCGCAAGAGCATGACGATTGCGGCTGTCACGATACCACCAAATACAACCAAAATAGCCAAGACTACCACAAGAATAACCATGGCGCTGCCACCGCCATTTCCAGCACTGGCGTAAGCTGTGTCTGAGCTGAGGCGGCCTTCCGCTACATCGATTGGCGTCATATAGTTCACGATCAGCGGCGACGAATCTCCTCGAGCGTTGCTCGCGAATACCTGCGCACACAAAATATTAGGCTGAAAAAAAAGTATTGCACTGAATGTTTTGCAAGCCTGAGAAAGTGTATTGCACTAAATGTATTGGGAACCAGATGAAGTATTGCATTAAATATATAGCAAGCCAGAGGAAGTATTGCACAAAATGTATAGCGAGCCAGAGGAAGTATTGCACAAAATGTATTGTGAGCCTGAGGAAGTATTGAGCAACATGAATTACAAGGCTGTGGAAGGTTTTGTCCGAGGTACATCAAAAAAGAAAATTATAGTCTTTTAAAATAAAAATTTTCACTAAATAACAAATTGTAATTTAAATATTTACGTCTCAAATAATAAAAAATATTAGACAAGGAGGGAAAATGAGATAGGCAAGGATTCTTTTCCCATTAGGCATCGTTTGTCGCATTCTCACAGTTGTTAGAAATTCTGTATGGATAACTTTTTTTCAGAAAGTATGGCTCAAAATTGGAAATGATTAATGTTGCTAATAGTTAAAATATTGACGTCGCTATAAAAATTCTCACATTACTGAAAAAATAAATGTTTTTCTTAGAAGCACAGGTATAAGTTATTAGAAATTAAGTTGTTTTCATTTAGTATAAGATGAGCATAAATATTACGGAACGAAAATTTTCTATGAAAACATGTTCTCACCTGAAGGACATATTGGCGGACCGAAACTTTTCTATGAAAACATGTTCTCACCTGAAGGACATATTGACGGAACGAAAATTTTCCATCAAAACATGTTCTGACCTAAAGGACATATTGACAGAACGAAATTTTTCTATAAAAACATGTTCTGACCTGAAGAACATATTCCTGGCCAGCAGCAAGACCAGAAACCGTGAAATGAGGAGAAGATTGGCCGGTGAGGACGGCGGGCGGCGTCCGTAGACGACTGTCCTCGACCCCTCGAGACGAGCTGTCCAACTTGGTCGCGGGTGTTTGGCGCTGATCTTTTATGTATCGCACTGATCCGCCTCGGATCCATTCATCTATATTTCCATCCTCTGCATCGTTCCGACCAAGTCCATTTAGTCTGGATTTTGCGGAGAAGTTTTTCCCTTCCATAACTTTAAGAGTGAAGGATTGGACGAGCCCTCCGTCCCAGCCTGGCAAGCACCTCAGCACCAAAGTGTTGGGGGAACTGGGAGAGGTCGGCGACACTGTGCAGTTATGTACGCTGGCAGGGGTGCTTGCTGGCACCACCTGTACGAGGAAAATATTATTTGTGCAGTCATGTGTTGGTTAATTGTGCAGTTGTGTACGCTGGCAGGGGTGCTTGCTGGCACCACCTGTACGAGGAAAAATTATTTGTGCAGTTATGTGTTGGTTAATTGTGCAGTTATGTACGCTGGCAGGGGTGCTTGCTGGCACCACCTGTACGAGGGAAAATTATTTTTCTTTCATTGTTATCGACCTGCAAAAGAGGTTCCTATATGCAAGTTTGATTAAAAATCTGACTAATCATTTTATAAGTAATTTTCTTGATCGTTTTTTTAGTAAGTATTACAATATTACTTGCTGGCGTTGGCAACTCGATAAGAAGGTTATCAGAGGATAAATGTCGTTTGGTAAACTGTATATAAATTAATATACAATATTTATTTATTTTCATTTCTTAAAATCAATTTATGAGTATTATTAAATTATTTATTACTTATAAATAATTTATTATAATATAAATTACACTATATGGTAATAATTATTATTATTATATATGCTTAAAATTTTGATTAAAAATATATAATATTATCTTACTTGAATTATTTTTATATATTAAATTAATTATAATTCGTTAGTTGCATTTTTATTTAATAAATTATATGTTTAGAATTTACATTCTTTATTGTTAAACAAATGAAGATTTTTGCAACACTTGAAATGTAAACATCAAAATGTATATTTTCAGTATTAAATGCATGAAATATTCTAGTAGAAATGACCTCGTCGCTATAAATACGACGTTTTAGATTTATAGCGACTTCTTTGATATAAATACGAAGCTTTGTATATTTTAACGGATTATTTTATCTCATGTCGCAGAGTTTGGCAGCCATCACGGGTGGGAAGCAGGAAAGTGTCAAATGGGACGTCGAAGAAAGTTTAAATTAAATTTGTCAATATTTTGGTCGATGCGAAAAATCGGAGTGTGACCAGGGAACCTCCTCACTTGCTTAAGACGGAGCGCAACTCAGACATTTGGCAGGCGCTGCAATAATTCGATTGGTTTTCTTTGAAAAATTCACCTTTTACTGGAAGAAACTCAAATATCTTCATGGAGATTGAATATATTTGATTGATTGATTCTTTTCAAATTTACTGGTACAGATGACACAGAAATTTACTAATACTAACTCTTAATGATACCATCAGTCACGCTGGCGTTAAATGATACCGGAAATAAGCGTGCGCGGAAACAGAGATGCACTCTTGGTCTGCAAACACCCCACCAAGTTTGCACTTAACATAAGTGCGTTACAGGGCTACGAGCAGAAAGTGTGTCACTATTTAAAAAACATGACTCATATATTTTTCTGAGCGTGTATAATTCGTTCCTGGAAAACACAAGGGTCTGCTTGCCGTCCAACATCGTTCTGTGCCCAGCATTATTTTTCTGAGTGTACATAATTGGTACCTGGAAGACACAAGGGTCAGCTTGCCGTCCGACATCGTTCTGTGCCCAGCACAGCAGAGTGCCGAACTCGTGCGAGGTGTGAGGCGTGTATGTGAGCAGGTTGCTGGAGCTGCCGTAGCTTGCGGTGCTCGTACGGCTCCTGTTAGGCGCCCTGGTCTGGTGGTGACGCCGCAGTGAGTCGTCTGCAGGCTGCGACTGCGATAAAATAGGTAAATAATAATAAAATACTAAGTCAATATAAATATACGATAAATTAAATCTAAAAATCCGATAAATAAAATCTAAAAATCCGATAAAAAAATCTAAAAATTCAATAAATAAAATCTAAAAATTCGATGAATAAAATCTCAAAATCTGACAAATGAAATCTTGGTTCCAATTCGTTTCCTGCTGATTGTGATTGCGGGGAAAAAAGGGAAAAGATTCGCTGTCGGAGAATATGATGACAGTTGGTGCTAATTTTATGTATTTTGAACATGAATCGGAAAGAATAAAAAATTGAATCGTTGCTTTTTTCCTTGGTCGATCCAAGAGGAAAAGAATGAATGGGCTCAGGGTGAGGAGTGTTCAATTTCTGTGATCTAGGAAATGAGAATTACTACCACACGCAGAGCAACTTATTGTTTTGCTGCGTCCAGTCTAACACTGAACAGGATTTATCAAACATAGATGTAAAATTCATGAATTGCTGCTACGATGTCCTCAACTTTTTTACTGTTTGAAACTGGATTGCGCTGAACATTTTCATGCATTTCTTAGGCAGATGCATCTATTTTTTTAATACTGATATAGTCTGGCTAAAGTTGTAATCTAATATAAATTCGATTGAAGACCAGAGAATCTTTTTTATTTTTTGGACCTCTTTTTTATTTTCATGATGGAAAGCAAATTCGATAAGAGACCTGCTCCTGCGAGGTGGCGTTGAGAGACCAGGTGAACGTGTGGGGCTTGGGATGAGCGTCGACAGAACAAGTGATGTTGACAGCCACACCGACTCCGGTGCCATAGATCTTCGGTGCCGCGGTGTCACCATCACTTGCGTCCAAATCAATAGCGTCGGTGTCACTAGAGTCGCTAGTGTCGCTCCTAATGGAGTTTGTGTTATCCTTGGCGCTGGAAATGAGGCCTCGAGCGTCGACAGCGTCCGGGCTCAATTCCAGGGAAGCAAGGTTTTCCTCAGCCACAGAGTTCCCTCGGCACACCGGAGTGACTACGGTGAAAAGAAAGACAAATATGCAAATATTATGAACTGCTGCAACGATGTTCTCCTCTTTGTTACCTCGTAAAGCTTGACGGCACTGAAAAATGTCGTGCATTTCATTAGTCCATGCATCATTTTTAGGGTCCGGGCTGACATGCAGTGAAGCAAGATTTTCCGCTGCCACTGAGGTGTCCCTTGACACACAACAGTGACTACGATGGAAATAAAAACTTCTTAGAAATTCTGTCTTCGTGATTCCAGTAGATTTTTACATACAGGGGAAATTTTTCTAGAAATAAAACGCGAAATCTTGGATCCGCTGACGTTGAGTAATATTTATAGTTTATGCTATAAAGATCTCTTAGCGTGAGTGATTGCCTCCGTCATATGACGATTGCCGATGCCAATCAATTTTCGAGACAATTTCATTTCCAAGTGACTGATATTCATAAGGATAAAAAGTTTGCGACGATAATTTGACTGCATTACGTATTTCTTACATGAAGCGAACCCGTTTTACTCAACTGTCTATTCGATCGACTAAAACTGACCATAAATTATGTGTTATAGGTGAGAAGCACAACTCTTCTTCGAAATTAAAAAAAGTGAAAGGAACTTCATCAAGTTTCTAGCCGCATCCAAGATGTCCAGCTTCGAGATTATGTCACAAGTCTTCAAAACGAGTTTAAACTTCAATATTCGATATTAAAGCTTATCGTTCGATTAGAGATCCATCCATCTTACTGACGATGATATTAGCTAACGAAATGATTTTTTTTGTGGTGAGTCCTCTTGCATTCAAATTTAAAAGCTTGAAACACGTTCAATAATAATTATCAAAATTACAAAATCCATAACTGAGCAGGTTAGCAATACAAGAATATTTGTAAATCGCATCAAATTCTTGAGTCCGATACGATTATATGGAAAATTTCGTACATATTCTTTCTGGACAATTTGAGAGAGATAATTTCGAGTTGCTCGTAATTTTTCAGATTTAGACAAGTCCTAAATGGGAACGTCAATCATTCAGGAACAAGTTTGAATGAAATGAAGCGGAAATTATAATCAAGGCCATCCGTTAAGAATTTCTTTGCAGCTGGAGGAAGAAATCGCTGGCGTATGTTGAAAGAGGAGTTATAAATTGTGAGGTTATAAAATTTAATCTGTAATTTAAATCATAACCTTTAGGTTATATCATAATCACAATGTCAGATAAGTAACGATAGGTAATAGAGGCAGCAAAAGTTATCAATGCATTTTACGCGGTTTTGTTTATGCCTTTTGAACGAGCATTTTCAACATTGTAGTATTCAGTGCACGGTCAGTTCGAGTTGGGAGAGTTTGAATTTTTTGTGCTTGATTGCTTGGCCTGTAAGTTATTTTTCTGGTAAGTTGATTATCGTATGAACAAATTTTATAATTTGGCAGGAAATGAATGAATTTATGGATCCGTATGGATATTAATGGATTTATTTCCACTTTCATTTGATAATTTGTGCCATAAATTAAATGTGAAAATTCCACATATGTTACACTTCCACGGAGATTCCGCTAGTTTCACACACATTTACACACGGCAGTTCTTCAGCTCCCTCCTTCCAGACAAAAAAAAAATCCCAGTCTAACTGAATCCTACTTGCAGCAAAATCCTAACGAGCTGTCTACAGAAGAGCAATTGTTCTTACTGCAGTCCCGCGCAGGTAAGTAAATATAATACAGAGATATACTCACTAGGAGTAAGTAATCTAAAATATTTCGTAAATATCATAATAATAATCAGAAGTTAGATGAGCTTCAGCCCAAGTAAGCAGGCTGCGCCGAACAAGAAGGCTCTCACATTATGGTGCCACTTGAGTAAAGTGACGGCAGGATTGGCCATCACATCACAGTCCAGGAACACGTCATCGTTCTCGTTGATGTTGGAGATGTTCAGCAAAGGAGAGAGACGTAACGACACTCGTGGGGAATCTAGGACGAGGAGATAAAAACTCATTTGCATGTCAGTTTCTGGAAATTTGTTTGTGATTCTGCGTAATAAAAATCGTGGAGTAAGAAGGTTTTATTAGGCTCCGTGTTTGGATAGTTCTAAATACTGAAAAATGATTGTAATGTTGTGACACAGCACTTGGACCTATCACAATGAAAAATCAAATTCCTGTTAAATAAAGTTAAATCAGAAGGATTTTTTCCATTTGTAATATCATTTTTTCACATGGAATATTCTGAGATAAATTCATTTCTTTATAATTTTTAACTGAATTATTAACTGCAAACTAATTTAATATTCATGACTCAAAACACTATAAATAGATAAAAATGGAAATCAAAAAAGATTCTTATACAAATAGAATGTATATAAAATTTTCTTGTTATATGCCAAAACCCAAATTTATACCAGGTTTATTTATAATTCATTAAATATAGTTATTTATATTTATTATTTAACATGGTACGAAAACATGCCAAGGACAAGAAAATTACAAACACGAACCCTATTAGTTAGCTCCCTTTAGAATTTATTTGCTCTTTGCAACGTTCGTTATGAAATTAATTCTAAACTCTAATCGGATTTACAGATAATGATTTTTGCCGCTAGCGAAGCTTGACATCTGATGCATTTGTACTTGAAGGGATTATGCGAGGTAATTGATTTTAATGACATCCACTGGTGCACTGAAAGACTCTCTTT
This sequence comes from Hyalella azteca, assembly GCF_000764305.2. NCBI lineage: Eukaryota > Metazoa > Arthropoda > Malacostraca > Amphipoda > Hyalellidae > Hyalella > Hyalella azteca. The sequence goes on along the minus strand of NW_025938055.1, from coordinate 331,612 downwards.
CCAGCGTTAACTTTGATTTTGAATGAATTATTATATTTTATGGAAGAGCTGTCATAAACTAATGGAAGAGCAGGATTTTATGGAAAAGCCGTCTCCGTAAATATTTTTTTCATAGTAGTTTCACGAATTTAAGCAAAACCTGTATCATGAAGATGCGAAATATTAGTATCATTACATAATAGAACAGTGACATCAAGCGAGTCTGTTGTATTTGCCTCTGAATAGCTGAATAGCTTGCAGTTCAAATTAAAAAATAATTCGAAAATGACATTTTTTTGCAGTTGCTGTTTAAATACATGTTGAATTTGTGCCTAAGTATTTTTACGAAGTCCTGTAATATTGGAATTAGAGCACGAAAATTTTTAAATATCAAATGGGGTAAGTAAATTTGTTCTATTTTTTAATAAGTAAAGTAAACTTTTCTGTTAGAAGTGACTCTAAGAAAATCCGTACTCATTATAAAGTAATTTTGCACGTTTATTTCAGTAGCGAGTTCATTTTCTAGGATTCATCGCACCGAGTGTGCAAATATCAAACAAAAAATGAAATTTTAACTTCGTTTATTAATATAAAAGCCATGAAAACTATGAAGTCGTACGTATTTTGTTCGTAAATGTTGAACGCATGATGAAGATGAATTCTTATGTAATTCATTCATAGATATTGCATGAAATGATATCGAATTCAATCCATTTACAAATATTTTAACTCACGAAGGAGAAGAAGCGAACCTTTTGTTTCTCTCATTATGTCCAGGATTAGAAAAATTAATGGAATCAAAGGATCCTTTTGTCTAAACAGAAACACGCTTCTTGCACGTATAAAGGATACTCATTTATTCATGGTCAAACTTGATCAGGATTACCCACGCAAGGACCTAAAAAGCAAGCATACAGCATAGCCATATGGATGACTTTATCTACCTAATATGCATGTTTCGCTGCACATGGACAAAGTGCTATGTATCGTTTGTCTATGTATCGCTTGTCTATGTATCGCTTGTCTATGTATCGCTTGTCTATGTATCGCTTGTCTATGCATCGCTTGTCTATGTATCGCTTGTCTATGTATCGCTTGTCTATGTATCGCTTGTCTATGTATCGCTTGTCTATGCATCGCTTGTCTATGTATCGCNGGACTCACAAAGGACGGTAATACGGACGCTATCCTCGCAGGACTCACAAAGGACGGTAATACGGACGCTATCCTCGCAGGACTCACAAAGGACGGTAATACGGACGCTATCCTCGCAGGACTCACAAAGGACGGTAATACGGACGCTATCCTCGCAGGACTCACAAAGGACGGTAATACGGACGCTATCCTCGCAGGACTCACAAAGGACGGTAATACGGACGCTATCCTCGCAGGACTCACAAAGGACGGTAATACGGACGCTATCCTCGCAGGACTCACAAAGGACGGTAATACGGACGCTATCCTCGCAGGACTCACAAAGGACGGTAATACGGACGCTATCCTCGCAGGACTCACAAAGGACGGTAATACGGACGCTATCCTCGCAGGACTCACAAAGGACGGTAATACGGACGCTATCCTCGCAGGACTCACAAAGGACGGTAATACGGACGCTATCCTCGCAGGACTCACAAAGGACGGTAATACGGACGCTATCCTCGCAGGACTCACAAAGGACGGTAATACGGACGCTATCCTCGCAGGACTCACAAAGGACGGTAATACGGACGCTATCCTCGCAGGACTCACAAAGGACGGTAATACGGACGCTATCCTCGCAGGACTCACAAAGGACGGTAATACGGACGCTATCCTCGCAGGACTCACAAAGGACGGTAATACGGACGCTATCCTCGCAGGACTCACAAAGGACGGTAATACGGACGCTATCCTCGCAGGACTCACAAAGGACGGTAATACGGACGCTATCCTCGAGGGCGAAGGCAGGTCCTAGCAGGGCGTTGGTGGCGCGGCAGGACACGCGCAGGCCGTCGTCGGCGGCGGAGGGCTGGAGGTGTAGGATGCTTGTGCTCGAGGTGCTGTCCGGGGACTCCTGAGGTGCCCAGGATATCAACAACATCAATAACTGATGAAAACATATCCTATTATAAGAGTATATTATAATAATAAAATAATATTAGGAGGGCTGGGGGTGTAGGATGCTTGTGCTCGAGGTGTTGTCCGGGGACTCCTGAGGTGCCCAGGATATCAACAACATCAATAACTGATGAAAACATATCATATTATAAGAGTATATTATAATAATAAAATAATATCATAATAATTTGAATGGGGAGCCAATTATATAAAGAAAATTATTTATGACTAAAACTTGAATACCTGTAAAACCAGGGATAATTATTTAAATGGGGTGCCTGGTGAAACAAATACATCAGTAATTGATGAAGCTATAAACCTGTTAATTAATTCCTGATCCTTTCTAGCTGAATAATGTTTGGAAGTGTGAAGGGAGTGAGCGAGGAAAATATCTTCAAGTTAAAAACTCGTTTCAGTTGCTCTGGATTGATTTTAAAACGCCCTTGTAGACCACATAAAACGACACAACTGATTTTCATAATTCAAATCCCAACAGGAGAAATAAATACCTGACTTTTTATCAGCGTAAATGGCAAATTTGGAACTTGCATTACCTGATACACCGAAAACGTGCCTTCCTTGCCATGGTGAAGGACCAGCGAACACCGACCACCTCGCTAGACCACAGACAGCCGTCTACTGACTACTGAGTCTGAGAGTCTGAGAGTCTGAGAGTCTGAGAGTCTGAGTGTCTGAGAGACTAGGAGTCTGAGAATCTGAGAGTCTGAGAGTCTGAGAGTCTGAGAGTCTGAGAGTCTGAGAGTCTGAGAGTCTGAGAGTCTGAGAGTCTGAGAGTCTGAGAGTCTGAGAGTCTGAGAGTCTGAGAGTCTGAGAGTCTGAGAGTCTGAGAGTCTGAGAGTCTGAGAGTCTGAGAGTCTGAGAGTCTGAGAGTCTGAGAGTCTGAGAGTCTGAGAGTCTGAGAGTCTGAGAGTCTGAGAGTCTGAGAGTCTGAGAGTCTGAGAGTCTGAGAGTCTGAGAGTCTGAGAGTCTGAGAGTCTGAGAGTCTGAGAGTCTGAGAGTCTGAGAGTCTGAGAGTCTGAGAGTCTGAGAGTCTGAGAGTCTGAGAGTCTGAGAGTCTGAGAGTCTGAGAGTCTGAGAGTCTGAGAGTCTGAGAGTCTGAGAGTCTGAGAGTCTGAGAGTCTGAGAGTCTGAGAGTCTGAGAGTCTGAGAGTCTGAGAGTCTGAGAGTCTGAGAGTCTGAGAGTCTGAGAGTCTGAGAGTCTGAGAGTCTGAGAGTCTGAGAGTCTGAGAGTCTGAGAGTCTGAGAGTCTGAGAGTCTGAGAGTCTGAGAGTCTGAGAGTCTGAGAGTCTGAGAGTCTGAGAGTCTGAGAGTCTGAGAGTCTGAGAGTCTGAGAGTCTGAGAGTCTGAGAGTCTGAGAGTCTGAGAGTCTGAGAGTCTGAGAGTCTGAGAGTCTGAGAGTCTGAGAGTCTGAGAGTCTGAGAGTCTGAGAGTCTGAGAGTCTGAGAGTCTNTAACCCACCATACCTGGTACGTCAGATAACCCACCATACCTGGTACGTCAGATAACCCACCATACCTGGTACGTCAGATGCGTAACCCACCATACCTGGTACGTCAGATAACCCACCATACCTGGTACGTCAGATGCGTAAGTTGCTGCGTACGCGCCCACCACGTGAGCACGGCCGGGGGGTTCGAACCCTCGCTGCTGCAGGTGAGCTTGTGGAGGCGGCCCTCCCGCACCCCCTCCTGGCTGCCCGTGATGCGCACGCTCACGGGAGGCACTGACGCGGGCAGGCGAAATAACATCTTTATATATTATTATTATTATTGTTATTATCATTATTATTATTAATATTATTATTATTATTGTTATTATCATTATTATTATTATTATTATTATTATTATTATTATCATTATTATTATATTTATCATAATTATTATTCTCACGTTTCATGTCGATGGTGACCGAGGCCTGTAGAGGCTTCGTTAAGTTGGTGTTGGATGCACGACAAGTCAAGGACTTGCCGAGGTGGTGGCGGGACAGCCCCGTCACTGTCAAGTTATTGGTGGTCACGTCGTCTCGTTGGTCCTCACTCAGGTCGTCCAGCAATTCTCCGTCAAACCACCAAGAAACGCTGGGCTGGGGGTTCCCTACAGCACAAATATTAGGTTTTTTTATTATTCAAGGCTCTCTACATTCTACCTATTGGCTAAAACAGGTTTTCGAGCCTTTCACTCCTGAATTATTCATAATGGCAAGACAATGTATTGAGAATGAGAGTATGAGGTAGTGAAATTGTATCTTTACACAACAGCAACTGAATTTTTGTACATTATTATTGCCATTTTTTAGTTAGTTAATGATTTTTTAATAATCATAAACTTTTCTTCGGAGTAAATTCGGAAACCGAAATAATTTCCATTTAACAAACCTAATTTCTCGTAACAAATTTTTTTCGACTAGGAAAAACAAATTCAATTTGTGCTCACCCCCCGCGGCGCTGCACCACAAGTTCAGGACGTCACCGACGGCGTACGGTCCAACTCGTCCGGTGACGCGCAGGCCGTTCACGCCGCGGATGTCCAGGCTCGACGGCGGCACTGCAACACAAAACTCATGTCATTCTCTTATGGAGTTTGCAACAGTTCTAAACTTGTTAGGAACCCTCTGTGGTGAATCGTGGGATGAGTAAAAACCCAGAGCCTCGAGTTTGTTTTCAACCAGTTTTTGTTGATTGCGCGGAAATGAATTTTCCGTGTACTGTAGCATTCATAGCATATTTTCCGCATTGATATATCGATTTTTTCCAATTCAATGAATTGTTAGAACGCTGTTTGTGCATTCAACATGTGAAAAAGTTTATGATTTATGACTCATATTAAAATTTGTTCCTTGCAGGTTTCCCTCCAATGTTTTCTGCATTAAAATAATGTTACTTCAATTGCAAAATTTTTCCGACGCTCAAAACTAAAAAAATTTTATGCGCTTGGATTCATATGAAGTTCTGAGAATTTTTCACTTATATCTAAAAGTATAGTCAAATTTCGCTCGACTCATCAATCGAAATGAAATATAGCTTAAAAATAATTCACAATTTTAATGACACTATGAAATTAATTCAATTGCCGAGTCGTTACTCGGCAATTGAAGTAATTAATTACAATTTAGAATAAATTTTGCTTTAATTTGTTTCAACTTGAAAAAAAAAATCTCATATTATTTCCAGTTTCTGTGAGACTTACCAATGACTGTCAGTTTTTTTTCAGGGTCTCACTTTATTTCAATTTTCAGGAAAATTCTCAGATTATTTAAAAATTAACCGAGACTCACCAATGACTCTGTTTTTCAGATTTATTTCAATTTATAAGAAAATGCTCAAATCATTTCAAAAAAACTACTGAGACTCACCAATGACTCAGTTTTTTTTTAGACTTACTTCAATTTATAAGAAAATGCTCAAATCATTTCAAAAAAAATTACCGAGACTCACCAATGACTCAGTTTTTTTTTATTTATTTCAATTTATAAGAAAATGCTCATGTAATTTCAAAAAATTTACCGAGACTCTCCAAGGACTCTGTTTTTCACATTTATTTCAATTTATAAGAAAATTCTCAAATCATTTCAAAAAAATTACCGAGACTCACCAATGACTCAGCTTTTTTTTATTTATTTCAATTGAAAAGAAAATGCTCAATTTAAAAAAATTTACCGATTTTTTCAACTTATAAGAAAATGTTAAACTCATTTCAAAAAATTTACCGAGACTCACCAATAACTGTCAGCTTGGCCTGAGACAACATCGTGGGCGCCTGTCTGAAGTCCACTCGGCAGTGAAATTTCCCTCCGTCTGTACGGAGCAGCTGGCGGATCACGAGGATCCCGTAGGCGGTATCAGGTGGCTTTTCCGATGGATCCTCCGCATCTCTCGCAGCCTGACTGCTGCGGATTGTTCTGCCGTTCAACCGAGATTTAAAGCCCGTGTCATCGAGGATATCTCTCCAGTAATTGAGTTTCAAGTGAGAATGGCTCCAGTGAATATTGCTCTCCGGAACGACGACTTCTCGATAGACTTCGGGAATTTCTAAAGTCGAGTTCGAATGATCAAAAAGTGGTGAAAGCGATTCATCCTTGGATGCAGTGGAGTGAGAGGACTGGAATTTTTCATCCAAAACGTCTTTGCTTCGTGTTGAATAATTCTTCTTTGATGGATCGGATTTTATTTTCTCTGGAGTTTTTTCCGGTAGAAGATCCTCTCTGGAGAGAGCCAGTAGTTGATTTTGCAGGGAGCTTTCCTTGACGTAACTTGATTTGCTAGACGCGTCTGACACATGATCAGCTTCCTGCCACTTATTTGAATGAAAAGAGACAGTGGAAGTGAGGCGTTCTTCAAATCCTGTGCGATTTTTAGGATTTTGCAAAAATGCTAACGACCTCATTTTGATATTACTTTTGTTTTCCTTCTGACTATACTCCATATTTGTTGATTGTAAATCTTGAAAACTACGCACAGTTTGTGGCCACTGATCGTATTCTTTCAGTGCGACATTATTTTTGGCTAGAGAATTTGTGTTGTATTTACTATTGTGCTCGGCATGTCTTGCCACTTTGGCAGCCTTGCCTCTCTGAAGTCGAATATTGTACAAATCTCGTTCTACGCTGTCGTCTCCAGTCGAAAAACGTTGCAATGAATTTTGGTAAGAATATTCGGAACTAAGAGGAACACTTTGATAATTTGAGAAATTAGAATTATACACAGGGCTACTTGCTGGGAAAATAGGGATTTTAGAATTGTACTTAACGGGATACTGGCTTAACGAATGACCTAATAACGGAAAATTGGTGGGCAGTAGAAACTGAACTCTGTCGCCTAGCACCTCTCTGTTGACCCAGTGAATGGACGACGATGCTGCTCCGCCTCGGGCATCCACACTGCAAATTAGATACGAGAAAATCGAGAGTTAAGGTAATCTCGGATATTTTGCGGTGACGACGGGATTCTACTGATAAAGTAACACGCTATCAAGTTCGCCAGCGATCGATTATCCCTATAATTTAAGGCCCGTTATTCCGAATTCCGTCATTTCTATTCTTTTCAAAAATAATAATAACATAACATATATATATGATGATTGGAAAGATTCCCTTTCAAACTTATATTTTACATGGTATATAGAACTTCCACATAACTCACGATTAAAAAATTTTATGAAATCGTTTCTCATTTTTTTTGTATAAGTTCACACGCACACATATTGATATACTATATATGTGTTATATTTAATATACATATTATACATATATGTATGATAATAATATTAAATTGTTCAATATTATATATTTATAAATGTATAAATAAAAAAATGTAATATATTATACATTTATAACACAAGAGATACATCTCAGGTCATTCACCGCTGGAAGTTGGTGGTCAGTTGACAAACATCACATTCCGCACTTAGGGTCCGTGCGCATTTAATTGGGTGAATTTGTTAAGCCGCTAAATAACGGCTGGGTTTACATGCTTTATCGGTTTCATTTAGCTTCTCATTCATGCAATTGTTGAAAAGGAGGTTTACGTTAATTTCTCTGCCGTAATCCTGCTTCCTTCCCAAAATAGGTAAAAAAATTTTTTTACAGCAAGAATTAATGCTCAAAAAAAAAGTAAAAATTCGTTTTATATTAAAAGTGACTTATTACTATTGTGAAGATTAACGAATATTTTTTGGGGAAAATAAGATTTAGATAACAAAATTTGTAATTAAGTTTTTATAATAATAGGAGAACATATGCTTAGGAAATTATTTAAGCATTCTTGATTCTCTTTCTTGAATTATAAACTTACCGGAACCGTTGATTGATCTAAAAAAATTTCAAGCATATTCGCCAATAATGCACCAATTCATTTTATTAGTGGTTCTACTTGAAACGAATATCATTCGATAAAGCGCCTCCAAAAAGCCATGAATTTATTCAGAATTGCCTGCATCAATTACTTAGACATATTAATAATAAAAATTAGACACGAATTACCTCTAATGACACTGATCGCTTCAGGTAGAAGCAAGCTTCTGGGATGAATTATCTAAATTATTGGTGGATCAATTAACCTTTGTTCATAACTTTGGTTATGAACAATGTTTATAACATAATGACGATAAATAAAATGACGATATAATGAAATGTCGCTCACGTACATTAAATTTCTGCTAAGTAATCATAGGCATCGGTTTTGCTAATCATTTCCAACGTGCAAATTTAATAATGATTCTCTGTACACACGTCAGGTTCATCGACCACACGCGCGCTTAATATTATAGCGAGCGATGCACTGACGTCACGAGACATACCTGACGTCACGAGACACACCTGACGTCACGAGACACACCTGACGTCACGAGACACTCCTGACGTCACGAGACACTCCTGACGTCATGAAACACATTGACGTCACGAGACACACCTGACGTCACGAGACACACCTGACGTCACGAGACACTCCTGACGTCACGAGACACACCTGACGTCACGAGACACACCAGACGTCATGAGACACTCCTGACGTCACGAGACACTCCTGACGGCCATGCCATCTAACAGCTATGCCATCAAACAGCTAAGCCATCCTTACGATTTAGGTAATTTTGGAAAAGGCATGACTATGCCATGAAACATTTATGCCACGCGTAAAATTACAATAATTTGTGGGCCGATTATAAAATGTACTCTTCGGGCAGAAAAATATTATAATTTATCTTGTCGAGAAAATTAAATAACAGTATATCTTGAAGATGGTGTCTTGTTTAAATGAGTTTTGTACAAGAAAAAACAGATTTTATCATTATTACGCTATGTCATATGATATTAATATAGTATATAAAATATCTTACATTGTTCCCTCTTTCCTTCACACTAAAATTACAATAAAAAACCTGCTGCCGCAAAATATTTTCCGCACAAATTACACTCAGACCTCATATAAATATAAAATGAAAATCTTGTTAGGCATGAATAAATTTCGAGAAGGTTTATTTGCGATTTAATTCTGTCTTCCTTTAATCTATGTATGAAAGTGCATCCACTGGAATTGTGTTGATTTAAGTATATACGCTGAGCGTAATTGAAGAACATTTTTACCACATGATATTGAAAATGTCATCATGGCGACATAATTGTCATTTCTCTGGTAATTTGTTGAGGCCTAAAAAATGACAAAGTTTTCTGCCGTTCACTAAAATGGCCAAACATCCGTCTTAGGAACCAACCTCATCGATTTATCTGATATCAATAATCAGTTTCTGATGATTCCATCAGAGTTTCTCCGTCGTTGCTTTTAAAACTCTTGCTATAAAACATTTCGCTGGTAAGTCTGGCTGGTCTGACATATTATGCCACATTAGTTTTGCAATGCTATGCTAGCCGTCACACATTACGAGGTCTCGTTTGTAAATTCGGGGTATGACTGAAAAATCGTTCTATTATGTCAACTTTGCAGTTATATTGACATATTTTCCCTGTAAAATTGAAAGTAATTTATGAATAAATTTTTTAAATGATGCTCGTGTAAGAAAAATTTCACATTCAACATATTAATAGGTATGAAAATGTCCCAACTGAGCGTGTTCATTCAACTAGCTTTTGATGATCGATATTCGATACTAAATTTATTGCGAATCCCACGCATGTTATTAACTTCTTTGTTCTTATGGTAATATTTGATTGGTGATTCGTCTCTCGAGCTCCAGCACTGAATATAGATCAGACCTCGCGCGATACATCATCATAGAAATTGCTGCTAAAAATGCTAATGTAGGGAGCTAAGAAAAATTGCTTGCAGAACATTGCGTTACAAGAAGCATATGTATCTGCGATTGAAGAACTCGCATATAATTGAATTTAATCAAAGAAAATGGCTCTCGTCCTTAAAATCTAGTCATATTGTGGGGACACCAGATTAATAAATCACTACTTGAACATTTTTTTCTTGTAAAGGTAAGGATTACAACATTTACTTGTTCTGTGCATGGCAATGAACTGTTATTTTCAGTACACTTAAAATATGTCATGGTTTTTCATAAAGCTGACATATGTAATCAAGGACCAGCCTGCATGTAGGAGCAGATTGCATGCTTTGAGACGCAGAAATCACATTTGGTCGATTATTGAATGTAGTTGGTGACGTCATGACTGTGGGGTGGCGTGAATCCATCATTTGTCTTCAAAGCGATGATATTTATCGGTACTTTGCGAATATTTATGGTTGCGTTGGTAATAAAATATTTGAAAAGTGGTTTTAAAGTGCTAGGCCATCAGGCAGGAAGACATGAGATTGCTTCTCAGCAATTTTTATCCTGTTATATTTATAGCCACAACCTCGTGATTTATTTATTCGTAAATCTTCGAATTACCTGTTCGGTCGTCTTTAGTCAATTAATTATAGCATTCATTCAATTCACAATTTGTTATAAATAGTTAACATTAACTGAAAATTACATTGTAAAATCATAGATGGGTAAAAATCACCATGTTGCTAACTAAATCAAATTGGTGCAATATATTTATCAATAAGTAAAAGACTGAACTTGCACAGACTTGTACAATAGATTAGCTCCCCACTTTATGAGAATGAGGCTAGGCGTGTCTATTGATAAACACTATAGTGATATCAGCTAAATTAAATACGAATAAATGTTATTAGGCAGTACAATATATTATACAAAAATATATTATTAAAATATATCATATATAATATATTATATATTATAAGAAAATATCTTAATAGGAAGTATATATAATATATTTATTAGGAAGTATAAAGTTAACAGACCTGTAGAGTGGAGTTGCACCTCTCGAGATGAGGATGAGGTTTGGGGTGTCGTGTGGCCGGGGAGGCGTCAGATCGCAGGGGATTTTGGCCTCTCCGCCCTCAATCCCGAACACGTTCAAGACAGGCACTGTGGGACACAAGGAACAGCCTTAATGTTCCTTACCGAACACGTTCAATACAGGCACTGTGGGAACACAAGGAACAGCCTTAATGTTCCTTACCGAACACGTTCAAGACCGGCACTGTGGGACACAAGGAACAGCCTTAATGTTCGTTACCGAACACGTTCAAGACCGGCACTGTGGGACACAAGGAACAGCCTTAATGTTCGTTACCGAACACTTTGAGTGTTGGTGCTCTGAGAACACATGGAACAGCTTCTAAGTTTTATACAGAACACTTTGAGATTTTGTGCTGCGATAACACATGGAACAGCCTAAAAGTTTCATAGCGAACATGTTGACAGTAGGTGCTACGAGAACACAAAATGAAGAACCTTAATATTATATTCAGTACATGCTGAGAATAGGTGCTGAGAGAACAGATATGAAACAGCTTCTATTTAGTTAAAATTAGAAATGATTGCATTTTAATTAAATATCTTTATTTAAGAATATATGAGGTGAGTTTGCAAGAGCATGTAAAAATTAACAATTTTCAGGGTTCATGTAAAAATAGTTTCTAATATCATTTGTTGCTTGTTTGGCAAATATGATACTGCATTGCTGCAAACGGTGGAGCGGGAAGTGAAATTTGGAAAAAAATTTTGGATTGAAATTTATCTGATCACTAACATTCAAAAGCATGATTTATTGTCCCGTTTATCGCGCGACTAATTTTCTTTCTCATTTACATTCCAAAGCCTGATTTACAGTCACATCTGTCGCGTGACTAATTTTCTTTATCATTTACATTCCAAAGCCTAATTTACAGTCACATCAATCGCGCGACTAATTTTCTTTCTCATTTACATTCCAAAGCCTAATTTACAGTCACATCAATCGCGCGACTAATTTTCTTTCTCATTTACATTCCAAAGCCTGATTTACAGTCACATCAATCGCGCGACTAATTTTCTTTCTCATTTACATTCCAAAGCCTGATTTACAGTCACGTTTATCGCGCGACTAATTTTCATTCTCATTTACATTCCAAAGCCTGATTTACAGTCACATCTATCGCGCGACTAATTTTCATTCTCATTTACATTACAAAGCCAGATTTACAGTCACATCTATCGCGTGACTCCCGAAAATAGGCTTCATGCTAATAAATTTTTTCAATAAAATCTGGAATAATCATACTCTGAATGATATGGATACCGCTGAAGCATTTCAATCAATAACTCGATTTGTTGCAATGCATAATTGCGATGAAATAATTGAAATAATTGAAATAATAAATAATAAACACTCCATCGCATAATTGGCGTCTCCTAGGCTTGATCCTTCAAGGCTTATCCTTCCTAATGACCACAGCCATTATTCAGACCGAGTTTAATGTAATACGATATGGAACTTTATTTCGGTTCGTTTTCCTAATGAACGTTGAACGTCTTTATTCATTAATGAACCTAGTATTCGGTTGCAATTATTAATATGCGAATTTTTACCGATTGCATTTATAAATGATTTAAGTTAAACTATAGAGCGCGAGCAGGAATTCTTTTTTCTAATAAATTAATCCTCGATTTAAGATGTTTAATGAAATAAATTATCCGTGAATGCAATTTCATTCAAGCAAATTTAATTCTGACATCCTTGACATAACTGAATGAGATGCAACTTGCTGTTGCATTCCTCTGAGCAAGAGGAGAACTAAATTGCACTCAATTAATTTTACGACTGTTAATTGAATTCCTTTGCCGTCCGACGTAGACGCGCTGAAATGCTGATGCAGATCCGCCTTACGATGCGAGATTCAGTCGCTCCTGAACACCATCGCTGGGGCGGTATTTGCTTAGGGTCAGCGGCTTAGACGTGTTCAACGACACAGCTTAGCTGAACATTCAAGTTTTGGGCTCGAAATTTTGCAACAATCACCGGTTAGTTAACCTAAAAAAATTAATGGATGACACGGCTTAGCTGAACATTCAAGTTCTGGGCTCAAAATGTAGCAACAATAACCGGTTAGTTAACCTAAAATACCCCAATTTGTAATGGCCAGAGAATTCATTGATTTAAATGAAGTCTCCACCGGAGACACGCTCATAACCAGATCAAGTTACACACTATTATAATCGAGGAACTTCATCTCAAAATCTGAACAGATGTTACCGAAAAATCTTTTTATAACGAGAAAGATTAAGCGGCCAAAGAGGATCGCTTTTTCGGTCAAATTGCTGCTGTGCATGACAGGCGCTGCAGTCCACTACAACGCATTCCCTCCCTTCCGTGCTTTGCATTTCACACAAAGTAAACTAATATAACCTATCATTAATGATAGAACGTTTATCCGTTATTGATTTAAAATTTCGGTAAGGGTGCAGTTCAATCTAACTAATTTTAATTTATACATTTATATTTTTTCATTATTATTCTTATATCATTTTATAACTACCCTAATAACGAGTTCTGTAGTTTGCCTATTTGTTGGCATGGGTGAAATATTCGCACGAGGTTCATTTTTTAATATTGTTAGAGAAGTTTTATTTATTTGAGCCTCCTGTTCATGAATTGTTATTTTCCTGTACGAAATACTGTGACTAAAGTTTTTTACACTGATCACAGAAACTTTGTAGACAAAATATTTATATTCGATCGAATATTTATATCCGAGATACATTTATATTTTTCATAAATCGATCAATATTTGTGATTTATCTATATATTGTGAAGCTCATGCAAGTACGACTTGATTATTTGCCAAAACTTCTGGCCATAAAAGTCAAACACGTGCCATGGAAGTTAAACTTTTGATAAAACGATGCCTTAATTTCATTTAATTCTCTGCGAAATGCAGATCATTGTCCCAAACAACCCCATAATCAAATTATAACAGAAACATTAATTTTAGTTCGTGTTCTGTCCGCTGATTTGGGACGTTATTCCGATCCAATTTCCTGGATATACAGGGTCCTTAAAAAAACTCCCTGATTTCAATAAGCTTTTGCAAAAATCATACAACACATACAGAAAAATTATTTTTATTTGTGAATAGCTTATTTAATGCCATTTTACATCACATAGTACACTTTACTTGTACGTGGCTGCCACTTCCTGCCTTTTAGTGCTGACCCTGTTTGTCTAAAGTTGGACACCCACAGTCTAATCGTTTTCGCATCAGGAACACTCTCATATCGGCCACTATGGGCAACTTCTGTGAAAGACTTCGTGAATGTCTTAACAATGGGGGACATCATTTGTCGAACATAATTTTCAAAACCAAGTAAAGTGTACTATGTGATGTAAAATGGCATTAAATAAGCTATTCACAAATAAAAATAATTTTTCTGTATGTGTTGTATGATTTTTGCAAAAACTTATTAAAATCAGGGAGTTTTTTTTAAGGACCCTGTATAAGCCTCCTTGGGACAGTGATATTTAAGAATTAGTCTGCCTCCATGAGCGGCATTTAAACAGACTCAAAAATATGTGGCAAATGATCGCAAATTGGGCTATGTATGAATTTTATTTCCAAATAGAACCGAGGCAATTTTTATATATTGTAGATGAAGTTAAGATTAAACCAGCATTACTTATCCTGTGTGCGCTGCACCTGCTATATAATTTTTTTTCAAACTGCATGACCGGCCTAATATTGTCTGATTAGAGATTTGTTATCGACTGAATCTACAATACATTTTATCTAGCCAGAATTTTTGAGCTGTGAATGTTCATAATCCCTATCAAATACGGCTAAATAAATAACTACTAATAATGACAAATTCCATTGAATATTTCAAAAATTTTCAAATCTGATGCATAAAATTTGGAGTGAAGTAAGATTTTCTACATCGTAGGAAATGTGTGAGCAAATCCTCAGAGACTACTTTAAATATCAATCATTTCTTTAAAATATCAATATCAATCAATTTCATAGAAAGTTAAGTCTAATTAAGATAAAATTACGTTCATTTATTTGATAACTATTAAATTAAAATTCTCTGAACGTTTGATTCTTAATTTTTATCAATTGTTTGTGTTGGAGGAACCTACGAATTTTAATAGCTTTTCCTCGAAAATAAAAAAATCTTACTCCTTCTGCATTTTTTATCGTAATCATTTAAATAGAAAGGTAGTGTGAACTGAATTTATATTAGCAAATTTTCAGGCAAAATTTAAATTCAATCTAATGCTTAAATAATAATAATTCAATCTATTAGTTTCATATCAATAGTAAGCATATTTTTATATTTTACCCGCAATAAAATAGCCCCAAGTTCCAAGTTCCTATCGTATTTTATAAATCGATTAGTTGAATTATTAACGGTGGAGATCAATGGACAGGCGCGCAGTGTTAGGGCAGCTGCGCCCGCATGGCGAGTGCGGGGTACGTCAAGCCGTTCATTTGCATCGATGGCTTTACCGCCACGAGGCACCAGGCGTACAATGTTTTATTTGTCAAGCCAATATTCCAAGTAATCATTATAACAGCAAGATTATATTACCATTAATGTTATCATCAGTACTACGGCAAGCCTTTATTTGCATTGATGGCTTTACCGCCTCGAGGCTCCAGGTGTACAATGTTTTATTTGTCAAGCCAATTTTCCTGGATATTCATTATAACAGCAAGATTATATTACCAGAAATATTATCATCAGAATGTGGCCTCGTGGCGAGTGAGACGTACGTCAAGCCATTCATTTGCATCGATAGCTTTCCCGTCACGAGGCACCAGGCATACAATGTTTTATTTGTCAAGCCAATATTCCAGGATACATTATAACAGTAGGATTATTACCAGTAATATTATCATTATCAGTAGTATTATTATAATGGTTAGGGCTTTTAGAAGGGTGATATTACTTGTAGCATTTTTACCAGTAGTAATTTATCAAGCACTATAATATTCAACGATATTTCTACCCTGATTCATGAGTATCATCCAGCAGAATATAGGAAACCATGTGCCCGCCCTTCGATCTTGCTTTACAAAATACAATAACTAAATTATGAAGTTATGATTTTGTAACCTTCAGAAAATTTACCTCCGCTATAATGTTGTTTTTGTGCTATTTATCTTAAACTAAAAAAATCCTTCAGGTTAAACTCATCAAGCCTTGAAAAGTTGGTTGCAAACCTCGTCTGCGTTTCTGTTGATTGCAATTAAATGACATTGTAGGAAAACAATTTAGTTTGAAATGATTGTACATATTTATGCGCCACGTATTCAGTTTATCAATAGAGCTTGATTTAAAGCGTCTTGTTTATTTATGATCACAAGCGCTATGTTCAAAACAAATTTGTGCAGAATAATTTTTATTTAACTTATTTTATTCTTCATGATTGCTAGAGTCATACTGTATTGTTCCACGATTGTTTCATTATTCTTGCGGTTGCTTTAATGGTTATACGGGTGTGGATTATCGAAAGATTGCTGACCTTTAAACTGGTTTTTATGAACTTTTTTAATCAGTCTACATTAGTTACGGCTGAGGAATAAGGAAGCCGCGGCTATTTTTTATGAATTGTGATCACCGATGCTCATGCAATGCCGGAATTTATGAAACATAATTTTAAAAAATTACGAGTACTTCTCTGTTGACGAGTATTTTACTACTGCTAAAATTTCTTCACTCTCTACCATTGCATTACATATAATTAAATGAACAATTGCCATAGATTATATCCTTTTCATTTGTATCTCAGAATCCGTCAATTTCGCTATACTTATATTCTTCGTCTCATGCCCCAAAGAAAAGGCTACGGTTGCAATGAAAAATTCACATAATTAAACGAAAGCCATTCATTTATTGGCAAAATAACTGGCAACCGAGAAACTACAGTAGAACTGATTGCTCTAAATTTTACAATTTAACTGAAAGTCAAAAATTTTATGAAATGACTGACAGCCGTAAATTTTAAAATAGGACTGATAGCTAAATTCTACAATTTAACTGACAGCCATAAATTTTGTGGTAGGACTGACAGCTAAATATTGCAATTTAACTGACAGCCGTAAATTTCATAGTAGAATTGCCAGCTCTAAATTTTACAATTTAACTAACAGCCGTAAATTTTATAGCAGGACTGACTGCTCTAAATTTTAGACAGAAGCAATAGTTCCCACATTTTGGGAACTTGCAGAGCTCTGGCAATTGCGAAATTACAAAGGGTATCAAATGCTTGAACACTGAAACTTTTATGCCTGCTTATGAGACTGCCCAATGTGTTTCATTTACGGTAATTTTTAGGAAAAATGATAGTCACGTTTTTCAAAATGATGCTAGTTTCAATACCTTGCAGTCATCCCAAATTGTGCAAACTCACGGGGTATTTCCTTTGTCAAATAATTTCGTATTTAAGTAACTCCGCACTCATAAGTTCCATAGAGTACTCAATTATTTGGGACAACTAACACTTTTGCCGGGAAATAATGCCTTCGTTTACGTTCATATTAAAATCACCCTGACCACTGAAAAAAATATTCAAAAGAGATATCATCAAATACATGCAATGCTTTGCACACATAAAAATTACATAAGGATTCATTGAGTACATTTTTACGATACTCAAACAAGCCATACATATTGCAAATCTATTAGATCAACTAAATACTAATCGATTAAACGCGGTCCAGACAAACCACCCGAAATCAAATTGATGTAAAAAAGTAGAAATGGTAAAAAAATGTTGTCCCGATAATGTATTAATAATCACCCGCCTCTTAAAATCTCATTAAAACATTACAAAATGTGAAAACAAAGTAAAATTTTCATAAAATAACATCCACCACCTTAGGTCAAGCATAAAAATACTCACGTTCAGTCTCCAAGAAATGGTTCTCTGAAGTAAGCGTCCTGCTGATTTGTTCTACTGATACCGCCCCAGTCAGCAGAAAGAACATTGAAAGAAGCCGACTTAACGGCGCCGTCCAATTGTTCTGTTGTTTCCACGCTGAGCTCTTCATTTGCCGTCTTTTTTCGGATCTCAAAACAGCCAAAGGTCTCTTTTCAACCGAATCGTAACGGTCGCTTTGTTCAAACGCAGGACGCAAACAAATCTTTACTCCATCTTGGCACTCGTTTCTGAATTCGGTATGAATTTCTTTAAGAACAAAACGACGGTTTTGTCGACTATTCTGCGCGAGGCATTTTTTTCGGATGTCGCATAGCGCAGTTTGTTGATAATTTTTCAAGCACACGTAAGGTGGGTAAGAAATATTTTGAAAATCTTTTTTCGATAACATAATAAATGTTCCTGAACCATTGGAGTTCGGAATCTGTGGCTGTCGTGGCCTTGAGCTACGAGATGAGGTTAGGTTTTTTACAGCTTTATTGTTTGATGAGAGCGCGTTGCATGTTTTGTATCCAATTCTTCTTATGTCGACGTTAAGTGAAAAATCAACGTTGCTGCTACCAGGAGGTCCATTGAGCAGATTTTCTGCTTCTGGACACTTCATGCTGTCATGCACAGAATATCCCACACTTCACATAACATCCAACAGAAAGAAACGCGAATGGAGCTACCGAAGCTCATTCAGACTATGGAAATTAAAACTATTTCACTAGTTTTAATTTACGTTGGAATGACTGTTCATTGCTCCATAAGAGTTTTCAAGAATTTTTCACCACAATCACGAATGATGGCAACTATTAGTGAGAAACCTCTGCTTGCTCATCGTTTCAATATTATTAAGTAAATGACTGTTTTCTTGCTAATAATATGCTCGATGTTTCAGGGCAAGCTGATATTTACACTATAACATTTCACGCCTACGCTACAGGCCTTCTATTTGCTGCTACTGGCTCTGAAATATCATTAGATTTCTCATCATATATGAATGCTCAAAACATCAACAAATACAGAATAACTCAGACGCCAAATTCCAAAACTTTACATTCACGAACATCACTAATTAAGTAAAATATAACAATCATACTCACCATCTTATCTAATCAGTCATAATTTACATTATTTAACTTCAACAATGACGCAATCTCTAATAAATGTTCTCGTGGGCTGCATGCCAACGACAACACAGAAAGTTAACGAGGGGAACTACATTTGGAGGTCAGCCCCGAAAATAAAGCTATCGTCTGAGGGTAGCGTGGCACTGCGAGGGTCGCCGTGCAATATCCCTGATGGCCTGGAGAGGCTTGCCTTGTTGGCTTAAGCCCTCACGCATCCTCTAAATTCTTGGCCTCACACACGACCGGGCAAACATGTTTTGTGTTAGTAGGAAAACGAGTGTACCCGTGTAAAATGTTATGGTTGTTTTGTAATTAATTATTGTCATTAATTAATGTAATTAATAATTGAGGGATTTAAGAGATCAATTGAAAGTTATTTATGATGGAGTTTGTGTGTTTTGAGCAATTAATGCATTGAAATTTTTATGTTACGCGTATTTTGAACAGTGACCTACGAATTTATCAAAGATTGATTCATGGGACTCACAGATAGCGACCAAAGATAACAATTGTGACTACTCGGTCACTCTATATCTTGAATTCTTCTCTTCGATATTTTAAGAAGTTTTTTTATTTATTTTGTATTTTTCTATCGAATTTATATCATTCATAACTCATTTGACCTCTTTCTAGACTTACCTAACTTTATCTGAGACCGCCGCAATACGTTGATGATAGTTCGAGATTTTATCTGAGATAAAAAAATGAACAGGTTTCCTCTGGACTGAAAATTCCCCACACTATATTGATGCACAATCACGACGATCGAAGTCTAAACTGAGCACATTTCTCGTGTAAGTCAATATCGATTATTTTTATCTTTTCTTGAATTTTTTGCTGATATAAAATTATCGTACTCATTATTCCATGTGCTTGGATTTCTCGGTTCAGACCGCAGACCTTAGTGGAGGTTTAGATTACTAAGATCATGTAAACCTTGTTAGAAATTGTTGTTCGATTTGAATTTAGCGTTTTAACTGATCAAGTGAAGTATCTTTGAACATTTTAAATGTTGCAGCTGATTTATCTGATCATAATTATGTGTAAACGTCAATGCATTTCTTAGTGATCAGTCACGCTAAGTACACTGCAATTGCTGTGACGCGGCGAATGAGCTTTAACGTAAATTTTGACTCCAGGTAATTAGACACTAGAGGCCACCTTAATGAGACGACTAATTAAAGCTCATGCATGTTAAGTATGTCCATGAAATAACCACTGATGTACGCAGCTATTAACGGCTATTTCACGCTATTATCATTGGAAAAGCTAACTGCATTACGTTGGTTCAGCTTAATTTTTACTAGTAAGCAAAACATACTAGGAATTGAATTTTGAAACATTTAAATAATTTTAAATGTATGCCACTTTCAAACACATTGCTAAAAAATCCGAATATACGAAAATTCTAAAATATAACCACGGAAAGTTTTATTAGCGTAATGAATTTGCACACAAATCCGACTCACGATTACGTTATCACTTTTGATATTCACAACATTATATATTAAACAACACTTTAATCAGGATCACATACTGCAATGTGAATTTGAACTTTATTGAAAAAAAAATTGAAGGTCCGTTCAAGACTTTTTTCAGCAAGAAGTACGTAATTATTCTCTTTGTGTGACATGAATCCTTGTAATTTTAACATAATACCGGAAAATATAGATTTTTGTGAAAGCTAATATTCCTGAATAATTTCCAGGTAATTGCTTAAAAAATATGCAAGAAAAACATTAAAAAATACAAATTCATGTAGAATAATTTTACGAAATCACTGCACAGTTTTGATTAGCTTATTAAGTTTTGATTAGGCCACCAGTTAATTATAAATTTGTAACACTACGTTCGCCGCTATTATTGCATACTCATGTACTTTAATTAATTAATAAATAACTTTCCCTACACACATAAACTCATTATCTATAATTTAACCGTCAATATAATGCGATTACAAAATTTCCCATTTCATTTAGGATCTGTGATTAAAAGCAAAAGTACATAAACTACAAAAGATCGCGATGCGCTTGAAATCTTCCCCCCAGAAGGGATGCCATTAAACAATGAATAATTTAAATCATTCACTATTAGCTCCATTCAAATAACAGGCACTTTGGCACCACACTTTTGTATGGTGTACTGCAACGTTGGCATTCATCTCACTGTAAGCCACCATATCATGTTTCTCATTCCATTATCGATCATGAATATAGATATTTGATTGACATATCCTGTGATGTCCTTTCTTGAAGGTTAGTTCCCTGGCCGAGACCCAACATTATCTGCTCACGCGAAGCACCATTTCTTCTTTGCACGCGAGGGTACAGCGCTAGGGGACGACGCAGCTACGCACAACCTCGCCACGCCGCAGCTCGAGTGATACTGGCATCGAGCGCTGGGCCACGCTTTTTCTGGGCAATATTGGAGAATAAAAATTAGAAAGAATACGAGGCATTAAAAGTTCGAGACAACATTTTAGATTTAGTTGCCTCAACTATTTACAGTGATCTATTGCCAAGCATGAAGCTCCTAGTAATTTGTTTAGTCTATCTCTAAAAGAGGCTGTGGATTAATGGATGTGTTTTTATTCATGTTAAATATTGCTTTAATTTTGAGGGAATTTCAATAATTATGTAGAAAAATTAATATTCCTTAAGCTTCCGTGAATAATGAATGTGATATGTGTCGTCCATTTATTATATTACATACTCAATACCTCATATTAGAAGTTCAAGTCATGGACATGAGTTAATTAAATATTAGGTTCATAATCCGCAGACTTTTGAAGCCGTAGTCAATAAATACATTTTTACCACGAAAATATTGATCTTCATATGAAATGGTTCTATACCATTACCAAGAAAGTTACTTACAACAGTATTGCAATTCTCTTCTAAATGTTATTGATTAATTAAAAAACGACACTGAGATATGTACGTCACTTTCAAAACACATATTGGCCTGTAACGCAAATAAAGGCCGTCCTGGTTGAAGTCAAACAGAGAGCCAAACTAATCAAAGCTAATCGACTTCAAGTTATAGGTCATCTATTGTTTGAAGAACTGAGAGACACTCAAGTATTCTAATATTGTATAGTTTATAACAGTAGCAACGTGCTCCTGAAGCCTCCATTGTCTGACAACAGATGTCTGTTGATGATAAATATTAAATCAATTCATTTAACAGAAATAATATTATTGGTGGATATATTCGCGCACAAATGAACAAGAAATACAATAGGCTCTGCATGAAGCACATTTATCGGGTATTATTGTTCACTTCAGCACAGGCACTTGAAGGCATAAATGAACGTTCCAAAATTAATTTTCTAATTATTAGACAACCATTGTAAATATGGAAGATAAATAGATGCACAAGAAAATTCGTAATGAAAAGGCATATTTGATTTTAGAGGAAGTTGTTACTGAGTTACATGCAGCTACTGAAAATATTGCACTACACTATCTCCCACTTTGGTATGAAGAACTTTAATCAAGATTTAATTAGGAACTGATTCATAAGGCTACCCAATATTTCATTAGAATACCATCCGCTCTTTAATTGACATTTAGCTTCGCCATGGAGGCATGCAGCTTATTCAAGACCCGAATAAATAATAGGTTAAGGATTTAAATTGAAATCCTTGTAATGATATTCATGTTTTTTTCGGTACATCGTTATAATTTTATTAATTAGTTAACAAGTTAACATTTCCACTTTTTGTGAGTGTTGAACATTAGTGATGGTCTGAAATAAATTTTATAGTGATATTTTTCGTTGATTTAAAGATTGAGGTAATTTTTTTATACATTTTTACCATGCGTGCCGTAATCTCCAGGCTAATAGATCTATTACCTTCTCTCGTTCAGATTTGTCATGAATACGTGAATATTTTTTGCTTGCAATGCCCCTTCAAGTCTTCGGTAACGTAAACATCTCACCTATGTGCCGATGCTGGAGAAAACTCGAGCATGTAAATTATATACGAATGATGTAATAGACTTGTAATAATTTTACTTCTCGATTGTTGTTAGTTTAGGCGTTTTTTGCCCTGCCTGGCAGCACATTTTCACCAAAATCTAGGAATGAAATTCACTTGAATAATTATACGCATTCCGTACCTTTCATCTCCACGCTGTAGTGCGAAGTTCGATTGCATTTTTGCCCAAGCACGTCGCGTTTGCCGTTATTTTTTCGGTTTGTGACGTTGCAAAGGATTTGCCTGTTCCCTCATCGGTGTTTTCGTTCGCGTTGGAATATGAATTACTTAATCAAAATTCAAGGTATTCTAGCTGTCAATACATCTCTGTTTTTAGATTGCAAAAAGTGCTGTTATTTTTTTATTGCTTGAATAATTGATTGATTTAAGCTAGAAAAAATCATTGGTCTTTTGCAGCATCTGATAATTTTTACTGATAGTTAACTAACATGTCACAAAATTTTTCGCCCATGTATCATCGAGTCAGTAATTGTCCAAAATATCTTAATTTTAATTGTTTAACCTGGACATATGATGCATTTAGTAAGAAATGTCACTGAAGATAAATACCGGTATGCAACCTTGCCTGAGTTTCAGTCGATTAAATGGAAATGACTGCTTGCGATCGCTGGCTCATCCTAGTTGATGCGGGCTCCAACCCTGCACTGCTGCGGGCTCTAACTCTTGCACTTCTGTGGGCTCTAACCCTAAACTTCTGCGGGCTCTAACTCTGTACTGCTGCGGGCTCTAACCCTGAACTTCTGCGGGCTCTAACTCTTGCACTTCTGTGGGCTCTAACCCTAAACTTCTGCGGGCTCTAACCCTGCACTGCTGCTTTCTCTAACCCTGCACTGCTGCTGGCTCTAACCCTGCACTGCTGCTGGCTCTAACCCTGCACTGCTGCTGGCTCTAACCCTGCACAGCTGCTGGCTCTAACCCTGCACTGCTGCTGGCTCCGACCCTGCACTGCTGCTGGCTCTAACCCTGCACTGCTGCTGGCTCCGACCCTGCACTGCTGCGGGCTCTTACCTTGCGCTGCTGCGGGCTCTAACGCAGCTCCGCTGTGGGCTCTAACACAGCTCTGCAGCGGGCCCTAACACTGCTCTACTACGGCTCTAACACAGCTCTGCAGCGGGCCCTAACACTGCTCTACTACGGCTCTAACACAGCACTGTTGCGGGCTTTAACACAGCTCTGCTGCTGCTCTAACCCTTCACTGCTGCCGGCTCTAACACTGCTCTGCAGCGGGCTCTAACACTGCTTTGTTCTGGTTCTAACACTGCTTTGCTGCGGGCTCTATCACAGCTTCGCTGAGGCTCTAACACTGTCCTGCTGCAGGTGCTATGAATAATATTTTATGTCTCTTAATTCAATGAATTGAGACGAAAATTTAAAAATTTTGTTGCAACCTCAACCGCAAAATCACTCATTTCTATTAACTGCGCACAATTGTGCCCATACATTCACCCTTAATCCCTGCAAGTTTTAACAATCTTCCTTCATATTCACAATAGTGCCCATTTATGCACCGTTATTCTCTACTCAATTTTACCCTGACTTTATTGATCTTCCTCCATTAATGCAGCATTTTACGCAATGCTGTGCCCCATATACCCAACGCTCCATACCTTCGACTGTTTATAATGGAACTCGCAGTCGTCTGTAGTCAAATGGCTGTCCATTAATCAGCCTGCCACTCTCACTCAGTCTTTCTTGGAGGCCGCAACACGTGCATTAATCCCGCCATATTTTCGAGACGGGCTGCAGGAAACGTTAAATCAAACCCTCGAATGATCTTCCATTTTCTCAGTGTCGCATGCGCCGCTAAAAGTTAGTACTTTGTTGCAGTGATTTATGACTCCGGGTTTTATTCTTTCTGTTATAGCAGATATATTTTGCTCTGATTATGTATGGGAAAATAGAAGCTTCGTAGAAAAGTTGATATTCATTATGTTATTCCAAGAATTTATTCTTTTCATTTGTAGTTTTACTGAAATTATTCCTTTCAATATACATAATATTACTTGATAGATGTTTCAGCAGTTGCTGGAGGTGTATGGCTGTGATTCATGCCTAGACCATCGAGGAGTAAAATCTTTATTCAATTCCCCCGATGTAACCCCTTCAGACAATCTCCAGTCAATAAAATTATTATTTCTGATTCTACAAGCGAGACCTCATAGATTCATTTGACCAATGAGAAATGTTTCAAGAGACGAACAGTAATGTAGTAAGTAGTAAGACGAGTAGTATGGCGTGTAGTAAGATGAGTAGTAAGATGAGTAGTAAGACGAGTAGTAAGACGAGTAGTAGGACGAGTAAATGACGATCTTGAGTAGTAAAGTCTCAATCTTGTTATCATCTTCATTATGTCACTCACACTCCTAATTCTTTTTGCTCAATAGATACAGTTTTTTTAATGGTGGCGCTTTACACTTTTGCCTCAGGATTTATGGCAGTGATAATCTGAACGCGTCGCCGGGAGATTTATGCTCTTGTTTCGATCCTGGAGTGGTCATTTGGTCTCAGCTCACGTACGTGCATTTTGTGGTGCAGAGTTCTTGGTTAGACGACGCAAGACGGATGCTGTCTGCTCTTGGAATTGTGGTGCCAAGTTGAGGAACTTTCACCGAATGATTTTTTTAGAAAAAATAATTCATTATTATTAATGAACTCATTTATTAAACGTGCTTGTTCATATAGCGTGATAACTTGCGGCTTGTAGCTACATTAACCATGGGATTTTAATCCACGAAAATTGAAGGTCTTATTTTTACGATAAGAAACCAACTTTTTGAATATTTTTCTCTAATTCCCTTTTAAAAACCGTAACCTAAATGAGAAGCTCATTGGAAAAATATGCAATAATATTTATACCTGATTGGAAAAAATATTACCAACATTACTGAATTATTTTTTCGCGCTAAGCCCTGGCTGTTAATCGCTCAATTCTTTTTATGTGAATTTACCGCGAGAAAAAACACCTGCCATTACATATAATTTATAACATATTAACTAACTTCCTGGGCATTATAAGACATAAAAGGATTGCCATGTGATCCCATAGAACCATTAAATGTGATGAAGGACGCGAATTATATTTAAGCGTACACAAAAAATGTCATACTAAATTTATTATAAAACTTGGCACCTAAACTAACGACTCATTTTTTAATATTTATAATATTTCTTTTATGCAACGCAAACGAACCTGTAAATATAATTTATCCAATCATATTTGAGTGCAAAGTTCTACAATAAATGAAATATCTCATAGCTGAAAAAGTGAATATTTTTCTACACAAAATTAGTTGGTCAACCTTTTTACAAACTGTTTTCTTTTCAACGCAATCCAGATGTAAAGATTCATGTGCGATGTCATCGTAAGAATCCATTAGGCATTCTTACATAATAGAATTCTTCCTGCTAAAAGAGTTCGTTCGAATTCACCAATAATTCCGGTTTATGAGCTTGGCAGGAAATATTGAAAGCAATTTAGCTGCCTTGAATTTTAATGAACTCATTTATAAGAAAGTTCAGCGTATTGGCCCAGACCAAGCCCTTTATTTATTGATGTATTCTCTTGCCCCAGCGAACTTACAAAATTTGCGTGCAGTTCTCTTAAGATAAACAAATTACTACTCTTTGTAAGAGCAATAGCAAGTGACGGGAGTTGCGACCCAGTCTTTACAGAGTATATTGTTACAATTTAATATATTATTACAATATATAACAGTTCGTCTTAGTTCTGATGAACCCGGAACCTAACACGTGGATTTATCTCAGTTTGCTAAAACTCGAACAAGGCAACGCAGCTCATGATTTCTGTCAGTTGAAACCAAGGAAAACTTGCGGAAGTTTTGAGAGAAAATGTAAACGTTGCCTTGAAACTAAATTTCAGACAAAATAGTGAAATTTAATTGTATGTACATTTCTTGCGGTACACGGCTGGTGCTAAATAATCTTAATTTTTCGAATTCCTGCACAACTCACACCGTTTGCAAATAGCTTCCATACACAATTGTCTTCATATATCTCATTATTAATTTCAAAAATAATTACCAACATTAGTAATTAATGTTACTAACATTAATTACTAACTACTACTACATTAATTACTATCAGTAAACTAACAGACATAAAACAATAAAAAAATTGACAATTTCTTTTTCATCATGTCCTAAAAATTTCTTGGGATCAAATTTAGCGCATCTCGCTGTCAAAGAAAAAGCAGAAATAGGACGGGAGTTTTGATGCTACGCGAAGGCAGTTTTCCAGGACTCGGGAACGTGTCTCTGCAGCGACACGAAGCTTCAATTACCGAAAACATTTCCCTCTTCGGAACATCGCATTTCGAGCCCTGATCTTGTTCCTCTCGCTTTTTACATGGCTGGCTTTTGTGCTGCATTGGCTACAACGTCGCAAAATCTTTGTATTTTTTTGGACCAACTACAGGAGTTTGAAATATAAGACTACAAGTCAGACCTTACGAAATGGCATCGCCAATTCTCTGGCGCACGACCACTGCAAGATCTTTGATAATACAACAAGCACTGGGATCAATATCGTATTTTTACTTATTAACTAAACAATCTTATTATATAATCGAATCATTATGATCGAATCTTTTGAAGAAAATATTAATCCGGCTTTAATTATGGACTCGAAAAATAATGATGAATAATTTTTTGACACGATTCGTCATGAGGAAAAGGATGGTAATTACGAAATTATATATTTGATCAGATTACGTAAAATTTTTCCAGCAATCTTATTGTTTCAATGAAAAAATCAATCAACGCAAAAAAGTTTTGCGCTCAGCGCTTAAGATTAGCAGCGAAGTCAAATTTCTGCCGAGGCAAAGCCTGCTTATCTTTTAAAAGATTGCTGCACTATTATGCCCCGGTAACTAACTTATTTTTCCGGGAATGCGTAGCCCAACATTGAATATTCGGGGCACGAAATCTAGGCTTCTCACTGAACAAATATTTGCCGCGCCTGAAAGCAAAGCCCACGTGTTGGCCTCCAGCAACGATGCCGAAAACAAGTAAGCGAGTTCGGTAAAAATAAAGTGACAATAATTGTGTGAAAAATAAATAATTGTGTGATAAAGTGAAAATAATTCAATTACAGTAAACAATGTATACGAACTCTACGAAAAAAACTTCCACAATCATATAGTGGCTCTAAAATCATTATTTTAGAGCCAGCATATAAGCTCAGGAAAGAAGCTTTTCTTCTTACGTTCACAAGATGTAGGTTCGTTCGAGTCGAGTATCTTTGGGGGAACTCAAAAGAAATTGAATCGTCATCACTAGAGAACCGATACCCGAGTTAACGGATATTGCCTCTGATTCAAAATTACCTATACGCTTTGCGCCCTCTTTTTATACAGGAGCACCAAAATGGGAATCACAATCAAGTATTCGATAAAAATATAAATTTGCCACGTGGTTGTCGAGTGCAGATAATAAATTACCTCAGTCCTATGGCAAATATCGACGGAAATGAAACAGAGCCCCAGAAATTTGGGAAAAAATCGAACAGCAATTCAACGATGTCGGTTTATAGTTCCCGTAAGCCGATAGCCAATAGTGACCAATGCCCAGCCTTCGATAGGAAACGCTCCGTATGGCACGTTATGAACTGAAGTATGCGCTTCAATATTGGGTCCTGGCAGTCTCACCGATTTCGGATCTTTGATATGGAAATTAGAATTGAATCTCGGACCTAGAATAATGGGAAGTGAGGCAGCGCTTCAGCAGGTACCGCA
This sequence comes from Hyalella azteca, assembly GCF_000764305.2. Taxonomy (NCBI): domain Eukaryota; kingdom Metazoa; phylum Arthropoda; class Malacostraca; order Amphipoda; family Hyalellidae; genus Hyalella; species Hyalella azteca. The sequence continues at coordinate 302,912 of NW_025938055.1, read as the reverse complement.
GCATATTATATGCAGAGTCTGGGCAATACCGCAATGGGGTGATCAAACGTCGTTTTAAAATGTTTATTAATCTTGATAGTTGATGAAAATGTAATAAAGTAAATATCTAAATTTAATGCCAGCTATTCGCTGCAATAAGTTTGATAACATTAATAGCTTTTATGACCTATTTATTATGTGAGTCGGAATCGTTCTCTCGTTTAATTTCTTACATTTAGGTTTCCAACACTTGCAAATAATCTCTGCAATGAGATTAACGTGAATGATCTTCTTCGACCAACTTCAACCATGCAGATTATCTTCTCGATAAGAGATCTCTCGCATAACAACAAATTATTGAACCAATCATCATTCAAAAATATTCACCCCTTCAAAATCCTCCTTTTCACTGAGCGGGCTGTCCCAAAAGTTTCATTTCAGATTATAAGGAATGCATCAGTGAGTTGAGTTGCGGGTTCGATCCCAACATACTGTGGAAGTTATGGTCAAAATCAGCAAAGTGGACGGGTGGTTGAGAACAACAAAATTGGAGCAGTGGGTTACGGGTTCGAAACCGTAACAAGCTGTAAGAATTTTGTGATGTCTAAAATCGGCGACAGGCCAGATATAGCCTATACAAGTCTATCACCAAAATTTCATAAGCTCAGCCATTTTTGCTCACTTTATTGGTTTGATCAGCCTGAAACAAGTCGCGCACAATTTTGTTCACTCACATCGCATTATCCCTCAACATGCCATGTCGTGTTGGCAATACTTGATTGCCAGCAAATCGCTTGACGCTTGTCGGAGCTGCACGAATATCAAGCGCTGTTTTTCGTGAGTGGCAAGTCGCTCCATTCGGACGTCGAGTCTCCAAAGTGCGTCTCTATTTACGCTCAGCCGCACCGCACTCCCCGCACTGACATGTTTGCCGCGCTCCGTGATGGACGCTTTTATGCGCAATACAGGGACCTTCTTATGCGCACTACACTACAGGGACCACAAACCTGTGTTTTTTCGAGGAGAAAATCTGAGGTTGATTAATATTATCAGTGTTTTAAAATAGTAAGTAGAGCACCAGGGGGAATTATTTCTACATGAGAGCGGCTTCTACGTTTTTAAAATCGTTCCTTAAATGGGGCAGCTAAAGTATAATACCTTAGCTGCGGTGTCAGAAAGATAAAATACGAGTTGTGTGGTAATTTCACATTCGTAGGTCGAGTTAACTGCAACTTTTATTGACCGAAAATAACGTGTAGATTATTTTACCATTCATATTTAAATCACGTTTTTCGTTAAAATTACCTAATATGCTAAATTTTTCTGAAAATAAGACTCCATAGTTTGGTTATAATCGTCTAAGTTTCATTATTAGTTGATATGGCTATTAACTCTCTGGAATTTTAGCCTTTATATGGTTAACCTTAGAGTATCATCATCTAAGTTTCATTATTAGTTGTTATGGCTAATAACTTTCTGGAATTTAGCCTATATAAGGTTAAGCTTAGAGTATCATCATCATCTAAGTTTCATTATTAGTTGATATGGCTAATAACTCTCTGAGATTTAGCCTATATGAGGTTAGGCTGGAAGTATCATATCTTATTCTCCACCGCACCGCAATCACGTGAAGTTGGCGGGTTCTCGTCGCCGCACGTAAGATTGGCGTTGTCACCTAATGAATTCGATCAGAACTTTCTTCATTACCGACCGCCACGAAGGCTCGCTGTAAGCGCAGCTCTCGATCAGGAAGCTACCCAAACCATCCGATATCCGAGGGAACTTAAAACGAATTTCTGCTCGAAGGAACGTCTCAGTTGCGGAATTAAAGCTGCCCTGCAATTATTAATGTTCCAAAGTTTACTAATATACCTAAAATAAGTAGATACAATGATTTTTGACTGCAAAATATTTGAATCTCTTTTGTGCTGGCTAATAATTGGGCTATATTGAATTTTTTTAGCCTTAGTTTTTACTTTTATGTCCAAATGAGAAAACATGTAAAATTTTTATTTCCTCTCCTAAAAAAGGGCATCTTACTTGTCCCCGATATGTCCGTCCAAACTTAAAAGTCCGCAACAACATGAAATTATCTTACATTTGTGTACTCACTTCGGGAATGATCCGAAAATTGAATGATTCTAATTATTAATGACAGAGAAGGTTCATCACAAATCCTGACGTTAAAAGATAAGGAGCTAAATTTCCTTGAAAAAGTTTTGATGTCGAGTTTCCTGCATCAAGTGATTTTGACCGATAAAGCGTTTTTTATAAGTCTTATACGAAATCTTTTATAACTGCAATAATGAAAAGCTTTGGCCAAGAACTCGCGTTCTTTACGTGCCATAAGCCGCTAACAATCTTCAATGGCGGGCATTATTCGGCTAAACACGCGGAGCTGTAATTAATTAACACTTAATTAAGCTTGTAAACAACGTCTTCATCCATGCCAATAATAGCATAAAATAAAGAGACAGTATTGATTGGCACCCAATATTGGCTTAATAAAATTAAACTTCTTAGAGTAGCCATATTCTAAACTCGAATATATATTTCAAATGTACTCGTATTTTCTAATTGATTCGCTTAATTTTTTATGAATGTTAAACGTCGTTTATACCTGCTGAACGATTTGTGTATAATAATTAAAGCTCTCCAATAAGACCTATAACTAACCTAAAAAGTTACAGCAAAGATTTGATACCATTAACATTTAATTATTATTTAAATTAATCCAACGTTCTGAACCATAATCTTAAGAATTATATCATAATATTAAAGACGTATTTCCATTCATAATATAATAATAATTATGAATATGAATTTTGCTTGAACTACGTTGCGGGTTACCAACTCTGCGGCAGCGATGCCAGGCTGAATGCCTTGTTTCCGTTTGTAATAACATCCGTTAATTAAATCCTGACCGCTAGCAGAGCACCGCAGCAATCTTAACAACATAATTGGGTTAATGAATTCCTTACTCTAATGTGGCTGTAATCAGTGCTTACCGCTGTATACATGTTTATTTTACAACAACTGCATTTGTTATCCCAAAAGGTCATCACTTTTGATCTGCAAAGCAAAGTTACCCTTCAATATTTTATTGGGTTCAATAATTTAATGGGTTCAATATTTTAACGGGTTTTTATAATCAAAATCAATATTTTAATGGGTTCAATATTTAAATGGGTTTTAGGCTGTTTCTCATGGAATGGGTCTTTATTATTCATTGTGACGGATCAAATTTAATTTCGAATGACATATGCCTGAAATGTTATTCGATCTCTGATTTTCAAAACAGATGAGTGTCTCTTGGCCTTCAAGTGCACCAAATTATTACTTTTATTTCTTTTGATTATCTTTTTTATCGTTTGACGTTGCAAAATCTTAATATAGATGACTTAATTCAACTTATATTTATATTAATTATTCTCCGTTTCATTTTAAGATGTGCTGGAACTGATAACTTACATTCGCTTACTGAGCTTTAATCGTGAGACTTCGACTAATTAACGCATGAGGGAGGATATTATTAAATTTTGCATGTTGGGGCCATATTGACGCCTGCTCATATATTCCTTGAGTCATTAATGGATGTAAATTAAGCCTAAGAATTCAATTTCTGCCCAAAATGCCTCTATGTAGCAAGGACGTCTTATGATAGCTGAGTGATTTTCTCGCATATATGCACTCAATTGGATGCCAGAAATCTTACTTTCGTAAGCTAAATTGAAAAAATAATTAACACTTCATTTTGAAATCTATGAAACAGGAACTTATATAAACCCTTTGATGGTCAGAAATGATTGAAGTCTGGATATTAATTTAATTCAGGTGATATCCGTTACAGTTCTATATCCCGGAAACAGAATTACTCCGCAATGTACCGAAAATAAATCAATCTATTACACAACGTAGTCATTTGCAGCTCGCTTCACATGTCGAAGGCAAATATTGGGTAACTTATCGAAATCTGGCAATAAAAAATTATTGTTTATTGAATTCCGACAGAATTCACATCGGCACGTTGTTTAATGAAAATTGTTTACCACCAACAAACAGTTGCAGTTATAACTGCAAATAATTTGAAATGTGGATTATAGGATGATCTAACCAACACGTGTAACGAACTGGAATTTAAAAGAATGATGTCCTTTGCTACAAAATAACCAACAAAAAGAACTGTTTTTGAATTGAACATGAAGTTTTATGGATGGAAAATTTATAACAAATGCTCTCACCTAGTTCATGTTAGATCTAAGTTCTTTTGAAGTGAGGTTTGCAATTCCGTTCTAAAATTGAATTGTTACTGAAATTCAGCGGCGAACAACCAAGTTAAGTGCAACTGCGCTCTCTTTTGATGATGGATTGAGAGAAATATTCGCTTTTCCAGCAAGGTGCGAGGTGATGAGTGATGCATGCGATGTTACACAGATAACGATACAGGGGTAATGTATCGCTGTATATCACGTCTGTATTGCGAGAATGACTGCCACCTCCATGCTGCCACCTCCATGCTGCCACCTCCATGCTGCCACCTCCATGCTGCCACCTCCATGCTTGGCATGAGTAACGTGATGGCATGAGTAACGTGATGGCATGAGTAACGTGATGGGCATGAGTAACGGGATGGGCATGAGTAACGTGATGGGCATGAGTAACGTGATGGCATGAGTAACGTGACAATGAAGAACAAATTCCCTTCGAGTGGTAAAGTCCCGGCCTCTCATTGATGCGTGTCAACGCGACGTGACACGATTTCCATCTCACTAATCTGCGTAGTGAATTATAAAATACTATTTGAGTTATCTGTTACTATGGAGTCTCCTTCTTGATTCTCCGTTATCATGAAAAATTTTTCTTCCATTAAAATCTTCAAAACGCATTATAGAAATGAAAAATTATTAGCGAGAGTTCAACTTCATCAATTTCATTTAAGTCAACAATTTCGACAGCGTTTCCTTACTTTTGTGTGTATAAAAATCACTAGAAATTTAATTACGGCATACAAATAAATTGATTGATTGAAAAAGGCACTACAGTCTCAAGATTTACAGTAAAATGAGTTAATGGAATTTAATTAGGACGTACAAATTTTTGCCGCAGTTGAATCTAAGCAGTCCTACTCATTTTCTACCTTGTTACAATATACACAATAAATATATTTTAAAACTTCAAAAAGTTATACTCCAAATTTACAAGACCATCTACAATACAATTATTAAATGGTTTAAATCAACTTTAGACAAGAAATGGACAAAGTTCAGGCAAAATTTTAGTCAATTTTTATTCGCTGAAGATTCCGACAAAATCATGTCCGAGAAAGACAGACTTCCTAAGTATTTTTGAAACGTTTTTCTTTATCGTTCATGAATGACAAAAAAGACGCGCATAGAAGCACAAATAAAGGAATGCCTCGCATCGTTTCTCTTAAGAACATTCGTCATCATCAAGAAAGTCAGCGGACGTCATTTTTGTTTCTGTTGTAGCATTTTATCTCGGCCTTTTATTCTGCTTAACGCAGAAACCTGGACGTTGTTGTCTGAAATTTTAAGGAATGGATCTTCTGGCCGAAATCTTGGGATGGATGAATTTTTCGGCTCAATCTTTTCCTTGAATTTTCTGCTTACATAATACATGGGATTGTAGACACAGAACAGCGCTTCTTATTTATAGGAATATTTCTCGGTTTATACACTTATTGAAAATATTTTATACACGTCTAGATGTATATTTAACCATGAGTAAATATTCTATCAAATAATCTTTAAACAAATAAAAACTTGCAAAGAAAAAACTTTGTTTACAGACGGATTTAAAAACATTAAGTACTCTCCACTTCTAACGCTGTACATTAAGTACACCACACTTCTAACGCTGGACTGTGACATACCAACAAATAATGTACAATTATTTTTATGCCAATATAAGATTCCTCCAAAACGGATCACTCGCACTATTTTTTCAAACCCGCACTCGCAGTCCTATGTGCTAGAGAAAAATTAACGTCTGCCCATGTAGAACACGATGAAGATATTTTCTAATTTTCCTTTGATCATTTCCACTGATACGAGAGAATATGTATTTCAATATCCGATCTGCTGTTGATTTTTTGGCCAATAACTCCATCGTCTTCTTAAAATCTACCTGGTGAGCAAATAGACAAACTTATTTCTTCAATTTATTAGTCAATTCAATTATTCGACCCTTTTGTTAGGTTTATAGCTATTTCAATAATGTAGGTTAGTATCTTTAGGCGGACAATTGTTTGCTCATGTCATCGAAAACTTCATCTTAAGAAGACAATACAACGACCGAACCACGTTTTTTACATTGTCTATTGACATTCTACAGCTATTCCCCAGTACAATCAAGAGACACTAAGAATAAAAATTTCATGAATTACAGTCATTTAATATCTTGAATAATTTATGTTACAATTGAACAGCACGTGTATCATTTGCATATTGCTGCAGTCGGCAGCCCCTGATCGAGTATTTCTTGAAATCAATCCTAATTTTGGCCGAGAAGAAGCCGTGCGGTCGTCTGCGCTATCGTACGATTGGCTTCCTCCATTTGCGGCTGATGGAAGCTTTGGTGTTTGCATGGCCGCACTCTGGCAAATTAGAGACAGAACTACGCGCAGACCCTGCAGGAAGCTCTTGAAGTTCTTTCAGTACATCTACTTCACTCCTGGTAATCAGGACTACCTCGTGTACGATATATCGTTTGATGGATTCGCCGCAAACAGATTGGTTGCGTTTCAGGATAGAAATTTTGGAATAATTTATTAAACACAGATATTATCGAACGGTTCTAAGCTATTAACTCTTATTCAGAATTGTTGATATTGATTTTTCGGAAAGGAAAAGTATTTCAATCTGCTGAAATTACGTTGAACATCTTGAATTTAATAACGATGGAGTCGTCATAAAAGGCTGCAAGGCAACATCAAATGAACTCTTCTGAATACTGATGAGCATTAAGCAAATAAAAAAAGTGATGAAATTAAGTATCTCTTTACTGCAGGTCATTGATTATTAGATAACAATTGCATTGTTTGCTCCATAATTACAAAACTGCTGTATTAATCAAATTAGTGATTCAGTCTCAGATGTGTTTTAGCTTTTTGTTCTCTATTAGAGTAGCAATGCTTTAGCTCAGCCTTGCTCTACAGCGCAACGCACTCTCATAAATTGAAGCAAGTACAGGCAGCTGAAAAATTGTGTCAGTCGCTCGATGCAGCGACAAATTCACGTGACAAAATTGAAGGCCGGAGCAGCGTTCGCTCATTTAATTTGACTGCTCAGTGCAGCTTCGCTCTGCCAGGCTCAATTGCGCTCTGCAATTGCCTCGAACTGAATTGTTCCTCTATTTAAAAATGGCGTGAAAATAGTGGGGTTAGTCGAAATAAAGTGGCGAGTCGTTCAGTTAAATTAATACATTTTTATGCTAGTATTATTTTTGGTTGAGGTTTAAAAAATATATTCAGCCACGATGAACGATAATGTGCAAATCATTTTTATATTATTTCAAGGAATATTTTACTTGATTACATAGTTTCGAAATTTGTTCATATTCTTTCCTTAAATTCAGTTAGGAGACATAAGCCCCCAATTAAGTCTAACATTTTGAACTATTTTAATAAGTTGAAAAAACAATTTGCGTGTGATTTCTTTCACGTTTCCAGCCGGATTAAAAGTAATACATTCTTTGTTCATCTAGTTTAGTTGAAAATACAGGCATTGTAGGCATGCGAGAAAATGAACCACCAAACAGTCGAGATTGCTTGATAATTATTTGATCTTTTTTGCGCATTTTCTCATTTATGGAAAAAATGCACTATTGTGCTCGTCATGTCCGTATGTCTGTCCGTCCGTCCGTGACCTCAAGTTTTCGCCGACGAGAAAATGCGCTTTCTGTTACTCACTGCAGTGAGTACTGAGTTATATTTTTTATTACAGATTTAAAATAAATATTCCACACATTTTTATGGTTTATTATCGACAATGAAACAAAGTCGCGTTTGCGATTTGCAACTAAAACGTTATTACTATTTTTACTATGATTATTCCAAAGAAATAGGTAGAATCGGTCACTAGCATTTAGTACGTCAATAATATTTCAATTGTTGCAGACATTACAACACTGAACATAATAAATTCATTTCAATGATGCCAATAAAATGTCAGATCTAGAGTATCAGCGCAACAAATTATTTAACTGGATATGATTTAGTTATCTTCCTGGGGAGGGCAACAAATGTCCCTGATTGACGCGAATGTCAAATTGGGACGAAGCTTGGCTGTGATTGACGGACTTTATGACGTCCGGAGACCCGGACGAAATTTCGTCCTTCTTCTCGCAGTTCCGGAAATTGCCAGACCCCATGGCGGAAATTTTACACAAGCAATTTGTGCAATTTCGGTGCCTGGTGTAAAAAGTTTTTTGTGGGATTTGGGTATATTCATGATATACCAAAATTATTAAATCACTCTCAAATGTATTCCATGTACATTGTATTTTATTCAGGCTATAAAAAATAGCAACTGAATTCTTTTACGTATGAAACTCATGAACGCACTCGAACCACGTTACTTGATTTTACACTTTACTGAAGGTTAACTTTCCTAACTAAATAATCCTGTTCATGGCATTACGGATTTTTCCCTAATGCTCAATTTTCCTCCCTACTTTTTTTAATGGCGAGAAGCCAAAATTCTTCCTCATTTGGCGGTAACGCCAAAAAAGCTAACCGCGAACAGCCCTTTTATTTCCTTCCCCAAACTGGACACGGTCCGCAGATTGGGTCGATCCGCAGAGTTTGTTTTCACAAGCAAAGCAAATTGGCTCGGATTGGTGTCCCCTTTTCAAGCCACTCACTAACATCTCCTGTCCATTTTCATTTGGTCTCTTTGATCAGTCGGGCGAAAGCAAAGAACATCTTCCGTTCATTCATCAAAGGAATGTTGGTCTTCGAGCTAAAAGGCTTCTCGGTAAGGGAAGTGCGTTTCATTCCGTATTGATTTTCGTTGGAAATGATTTTGCATCCAAAAATGAACCATGTGAAAAATAGATTCGCATGAAATTATGCGTGAAATTTAGATATCAGTATTTAATTTTTAATGACAAAAATTACTAGCGAATTGCCTAATTTTCCCATTTCATAATTTTTTAATTAAAATTTCAACACTAAATTTCGTCATGTTCATAGTTTCAAAAAATTATTCTAGTACCTTTTATAATGAAAGATTACCCTCTCTTGTATGAAATAGCATTGGAATAATTTCACTTTGCAATTATTCTGAATAATTCCCAATTACCTAAATCGATCAATCGCTATCCTAATTTCAACTACCCGAGAGAAGTTAACAAATAAGCGATAAAGTCGATATTCAATGTAGATCAAAATGAAGTACGCTTCATTTTGTTCTACATTGAAAATCATTTTGTTCTACATTGAGTACGCTTCATTTTGTTCTACATTGAATTTATTTGGTTATGGACCAGAAACTCGTCACGTGAAAGGAACGAAAATGTCGCGATGGCGAGGGACGCTGCCGGTCAAACACCATGAGGCCGCTACGCCGTTCAGCGAGAGAGTAAAAGTTAGCGCTTGGAAATGGCAGCCCTCACTCAGCAATGCGGGCCCTCGAACTTTTAGGGACTCGACACGCCAGTTAGGGACGATTTTATAGGACATAAACTGCCGCAAATGTGACCGGAGATTACGCAGGAAGCTTCAAAGTGACCCATTACAGTTCAGCTCGTGTACTGCCATGATGTTACGCTTTTTCGTAATAAAAACAATTTTTTAAAATAGGCTGTCTAACTGACGCGATTTTTTTCCTTGTTTTATTGAAACACAAAAAAATGAATGAATGGTCTCTGGCCCATTTTGTGATTAATAAATAAATAATAGTGACAGAAGTTCACTTCAAGAACATGAAATTCTAACCTCTTAATCTTAACGAAAAATATATGGCCTCCAACTCACTTAGATATTTTCAGAGGAATATGAAGAAATCCGTAGTCGATTTGATTCCTGACTCACCGAAGAAAGTTTTGAAATTCCACCAGTATTTTCCTTAACTGTAAGTTCAATCTTGATGTCAGCGCGGTCCCGTCAACGCGCATCAAGGCGTTAGGTACAAATAGAAGAAATTTGTAATCAGAACCGTGGTTATCCTATAACCTAACGCAAACCCTATGGCGCTTCACTAAAAACAGAGCATTTTACAATGACTCTTGTTGACGGTCACCTCACACCAAAATTCTTAGTCCTCGTTGCGCCTTAGATCGCTTTAAAATCGTTAAGAGAAAGCGATCGTAACAAGAAAAAAAATTTCTGCAGGCCGAGAATGCATTCCATTTTCTTTATAATCACGATGGAGAGAAAATTTTTCGTAAGATTTAGTTTTTTTCTAATATTTTTACTGCTGTTACTTTTTGCTTTTCTACTCTATGTATAGCTGAGGATTCTAATCCCTATTTACTTAGTGCATTCTATTGAATGACTTCCAAATTTTGTTTACGTTTCTAATTTTAAAATTCCATTTCATATTTTTATTACCATGACTTATAACTAACGCGTTTATGATATAAAATCTAATCATCCATTTTTAGCCCATTTTCTCATCTATGGAAAAAAGGCGCTATTGTGCTCGCCATGTCCGTCTGTCTCTCCGTCTGTCTGTCTGTCTGTCTGTCTGTCTGTCCATTTCTATGTCTGTATGTCCGTGACTTCACTTTTTCGTAGACGAGAAAATGCGCTCTCTGTCACTCACTGCAGTGAGTACCGTACCTTTTTTTATTATTAAATTATATTATTAAATTATATTTATATTTCTTTAAGTATGCGCTATATACGCACCTTTTCTCTAGGTCCGAATTCTCCGGCGCATACAGCGACTCGATCTCACGGCACATGAATATTTTATGCTGCTTCAGAGGGCAGACTGACAGCAACTTCGCTTACTGGACGATGTGCTTGGAATGGCAGCAATTCTTCGATTTACTTGCGTGTATATAAATATATTATACAAGTTTGATTTATATATATACAAGTTTGATTTATAAAATATAAATATATTATAAAACATGTGAGATGTAGTCTGCATTTTGTTCATGCATCTTAAAAGGCTCGATCTAAACATAACCAGTTTAACTTCTTACGATATGGTTTCAGATTTAGAATACTATTTTAACAATATGGAAAATGTAACATTTTACAACTGTCTACTTTTTATATAAATGTAATATATATACATTTGGTCCGTGCAAGTACTGTGATACCATAAAACCATTTTCTATAATTACCTTACGTTAATTACCTAAATCTCATATGAGAGAAAAGATGCGTGAAGATTTAATGTTTGAAAATAATCGTTAATAAAATAATGATATTATATTTTTTAATATTATATTTTACGAGTCTCATCTCGTATATATATTTTATAATAAATTATAACTAATAATTATAATAATTGTTGGAAACTTCAATAAACCATTGAAAGAATAATGACATTAAATTAAAATGCCTATTCAAATCATTAACTTTTCAAGCAGCTTGCATATATTGATGGATTAACCACGGTCCACCATACAGTGCGTCGGATAAGTATTGTGGCATGGAGAAGTCATCTGAATATTTCATTAATATATTAACTTCAGCAGGGGAGAGATCGGAGATTTAGTAATTTTTTTCACAATATTTTGTTTGGAAAATAACATAGTAGTCGATGTAATAATCAGTGATTGGCACAAACTTTGTTCAAAACATACAAGCCTGGAAAAATGCAAAAGTTTCCATGAGGCCAAAGTTATTTTTCACTAATTTTTTATTGAAATTATAAAATTCTTATTACTATTCATTTCTACTGAAAATGATTTGTTTTCAGCGAGTAATTTAAATTTCAGGTGCAAACTCCGCGGATTTTTACATATCTAAAAATTTCTCATCACTCTGAACATCTTTTTATGCTTGAGCATAATAAATTTTGCTCCACATATTAAATTTCAACAGTTTTATATCTGTTCTACTACTTTAAGTAGTTTAATACCATTACTTCAAAAAATACTTTAATTTGATCAGTAATGCAATTTTATATCCATTTCCAACGGAAAGAATTATCTTTCAAAATGTAAAAACATTTCACCTTCAGCATCTCCTTTACCGTTTAAAGAAGCTCTGCATCATGAATACAATCAAAATCTCTCTGCTCTTATAAAATAATTTGGGGCTGATTTCAGGCAAGCTTGATTGAGGCCTTGTTGAAGGGCAATTTTCTCAGAGGCCTGCCGACAAAAAATTGAGCGGCATTGAATCGTCGGTGTGGTCGCTTGTAGCATGTCAGCCTAAATCTTCAATTTTTGGGTAAAGCTTCCCACAAATTGCAGTTTGGTCGGCAGGCTTCATTTTTTGAGCCCATCCGTTGCTGGTTTTGATGGATTCAGCACTGAAAATAGGATTCACAAAATTCATGGATTTACAAATGATTTTCCGTTCACTTACACCGCGCAAATTCTTGATTGTGGTGAAAAGGACGATGAAATTATTTTGTCGTCAAAAAATGAACGTGATTATCTAGTAACGAAAAAAACAGTATTGGAGTCACAACACCAATAATGAAAAACATTCAAACTAAAATAATTGTATTAAAATAGAATAAACTGAGTTCCAAGTAGCGACGTAATTGATACCTGTCCTGCGAAATTTAATTAGTCCGTGCACATATTTTTAAATAATTAAGCTTAATTATTTTTTACAATCATTTTTTAATACTGTTTACCGACCAAATTTTAATGAGCTGTGCCAGCAGTTTTACGCTCTAAAAATAAAATATTTTTTAAATTTAAAATGTTACAGAATTCCTCAACCATTGATTTTACTTAGTCGGAGGAACGTGAAAGTTTCTCCGCGAGACTAACTTCTGAATTAAATTATCTTCTCTGTCTGAAATTAAGCCCAATTGGGGAGTGTGGGTCAATTAAGGTCATCAACAAGAATTAAGAGTAACATTAGCCACAATTATCCTGCGAAGCTAGCAACAAATATTATTATTGCGAGACTCACAACTGATTTTTTTCCCTGTGTTGTGTTTTTAATTTTACTTATTTATTATCTTCACAGTTCATTAAGTAACTTCGATTTTTATGGTGAACAACTAGTCAAAACGCGTTCTTTAAATTCACATCTTCTTGTTGAAATAGTAGATGTATGCAAACGAACAATTATATTACTGAGACAGGAAAATTTACTATTGCAAAATCTTTTAAGTAATAAAAATTAAAGTTGTCATTGATTAAATTACCTTGATAATATTATTCTGATCAATATTTAACTCTTGCCTGCTGAGTACCCGCTGATTCTAAACTCGTTAGTATTTTGCTCGTAATTAGTAATGAGGTCTCTCAATAACAAGTGGGTATTTTGTTAGGTTGTGTTAGGCTGGTACAGAAAAATTTGTCTTCATGAGAGATAAACGACAATATACATAGAAAATAAATAATACACAGATATAGATAAAGGACAATATAAACCTATACAATTATAGTAATTCAAAGTATGTTTGAAGAGTAAAGGTTTTCCATTCTTGTACTAAGTTACTAGAGTTATACAAGTTACGTTGATGCACCAGAGCTACAAGTGACGAGTTAGAATTATAGTCTTATAGAGCTACAAGTTACGTCACTGGATGCACCAAGTTACAATGAGTAACAACCACACGTTACTATATGCACCAGGTTACACTAAATAACCATACTTTTTAGTCACTACATTAGAGAGAGGAAAGTCACTACATTAGAGAGAGTGGCCCGCAATGGTCGCTTTGCGCTCTTAATACTATTTACGAAGAGTTGTTGATCTCGTCAACATCGGTCAGCGCAGGATTACATTATCAGTAGCGCCTCGAATGATGAATTATTTACTTACTTGTATAGTAAAAACAATCTTCTTTATATATCTGATAACTCGGTATGAACACTATTTTTACTTTTCTATTACCAATGTCAGTTTTACTATCATGTTACCATTGAATTTTAAATGACTCTTTTCAGACTTAGAACTTCTCCCTTTTAGTTTTTTGTACCGAAACCAGTTACGAACTTGACCCACAACGTTCATGTCTCGAATAATCTATAAGGCGTTCTTAAATATATCCGAAGTTTCTTAGCAATTATTATACTCACCAATGTCATACTCGCCATTTTACTAGCCATTATTTTATCCGCCATTATTGTACTCTCCATTATCATGCTCTCCATTGTTATACTCGCTGTTATTATAAGCAAAATTATTGTACTCGCTGTTATTATAATCAAAATTATTTCACTAGTCATTATTTCACCCCCTATTAACAGACTGGCCATTATTATATCGAAAATTATTTCACTCGCCAAATATTATACTCGCTATCATTATAATCAAAAATACTTCACTCGCCAATATCATACTAGCCATTATTATAATCTCCATAGTTAAACTTTTAATTTGTTAAATTCACCGTCTCTATACTAGACTGGAAGGAAGAATGAGACTCGCACTGACAATGTGTGGCACGTATTGTATTAATTACGAAACTTCAGATTCAATTAAGTTCAGTTACCCACAACTGCCCCACGTACCAAATTTATTCAATGCGTTCGTGACAATGGTCAGAGTAATGAAGTTCCACGGCTCGTATTACTTCATCACATTGTGCGTCTTTACATGAAAGTTACATTGAAACCTTTATTCCTAGCTGATGTTAATTTTTAATTCTGTTCATTAACATAGCGTGGGAATTAAATTATTTAAACTGCATGAGAAAATGGTGTCATGTGACTTGATATTCATCCTGACAATGAAAGATCTTTAATAAATCAGAGTCGCCATTGCTCGTGGTAAAAAAATACTGATGAAATTTGGGCTCATAAATTCAAAAGCAGTCAAGTTCAATAAACAAATGGGTGGTAAATTAGTATTTTGAATTCACTCAAGGAAAATGAAATTCCAGATTGAATCGTCTATCGGAAGAGACTTTTGTGTTTCTGGCAGCATTATTCTGCTGTCGGAGGTCTGCACTCCACTATTTCATTAATTAATTGCACGTTTAAGGACGGAAAACTATAACTACTTTTTAAAAGCCCCATGAATATAAATTGCGCGAGTGCAGCAGAATTTACATAAATAAATTATGAATTTCGTCGGAAAACAATTTTAAGTTGTGTAAATTAAAATCAGGATTCTGTCAATAATTCTGCTCTATTTTGTTTTTTCCTATTCGTTATATGAATTTTTCCTGCGTTTACTTTCGCTATACAATGTTACACAAACTTTCGTAGCTTGATGTAGCCTAAAGTACATGAGTGGGTTTTTATCAAAATTTGTAACTAGAAAATAATATTAGTGTTAAGCTATCTACTATAGTTTTTTAAGATATCTAATCAGATAAAAATTCGTGTTTTTTTAAATTAATAAAAATTGTGTGTTAAGGACGTACTAACGTTTAATTCGTTGGTCTGGAAATTTTGTTAATGAAATTGAGTACATTTATAATCGTCTCAAAGTAGAAATCTTTATAATTCCTATTATTATATTGCATATATGTTATTCTAACTTATGATTTTCATTAGGGCAAACAAACGAAGTTATCGGACTTTGCCCATATCTAAAATTTCCGTTCCAACAATGACGAGGCGTGTTGTCTCGCAATGGGAGCACTTTCGTCCAATTTAATATCGTTCAAAGTATAATCGAATCTTTTGCGCCAGGTTATCTTAAAAATTAATGGAAGCGAATGTTCGATTGTTTAATAAATTTTGCCTGTTTTTTACACTAAATCACATAAATCTAACTAAATATATGTATGGAGTGCTCATGGGATCTCAAACTAAGATTAATCATTTGTCACAAAAATCCGTTATATATGTCCACATAATTCATACGCAATAGAAACTTTCGAGTCAAAAAAGAAACGAACAGGAACTGTCTCAATGAACTTCATGTCCAGACCGATCTTGATCATTGCTGCGGAAAAATAGGTAATTTCTTTCAGTGCCGACACAACCAATGCTGATGAACGAGCAAATTGATTTACCGCGCTGGCAGCTTCATTACGATAGCATTTATGCTCTAATAATGCTTCACGGAAGCTTCATTACGATAGTATTTATGCTGTAATAATGCTACGCGGCAGCTGCACGATCCCGAGTGTCGTAATCTATCACTGCGCGCAGTAAATTACGACTTTTACTTCACTCTTCGCAGGTCTCGCTGAGGAACGTGACAGATAAACAGCTCCCAAGAGGCGGGCTAATCTTGAAGCGTTTCAAAATTTCAAAGACACCGACACGAATGAATTATTTCAGTGTCAAGTTCGAATTCAAAAAATTTTTTTTTTTTTCAGTGCTAAATTGGGAAAACGCATTTTTCATTTGCATTTTTGCTTGAATGTGAGTTAATTTTGTCAGTAAAAGTCTTAAATTGTTAGTTAAGTCTGCATTCTGACTTGAATTGGACGAAAGAATTCTCATGAATGGAACTTCGATGGACTCATACAGGCTGGTGCTATAGCGCTGCAGTGTACGTATAAGAATTTTAGAAGAATAATGAAGTATAGATAGTATTTATACCACATTAAAATAAAGTATAGCCTGTATAGGGGTGTCGGTGTTCATGAATAGACATATAAGTTAATATAGAGATCGTTTACAAACTTCTTACTAATTCTGAGTCAGTAGGCATTCTAAAGCAGAGCTCACTTCAGATGATGAGGTCCAACTTTGCTTGCGGCGTCCGAAATCGGAATACGATGACGACAGCGGCACGTGTCGCAAGAAGAGTTGGGTCGACCTGGCTGCACAGCTGGCTGACGAGTTCCCATCAGTCGCGTTACAGAGGACGCACTATGAACAAAAAAGCTCCTTCCGCTGACGGCTTTTCAAGTAGAAGCTGGTTGGTAACTCAGTCAGCTAATTACTGACAGCTTTTCAAGTATAAAATAGTTAGTAACTCCGTCAGCCAATCACTGAAAGCTTTACAAGGAGAAAATAGTAACTCCATCCGTCAATCAAAGATGAATTTCAAACAGAAAATATGTAGTAATTCGGTCAGCCAATCACTGACGGCCTCTCAATCAACAGTAACCAATCATAGAGGAGAAATCGGCCACTACGTGTACTTTTAGACGTCCGACCTTTGAGCAGCAGTTGTGTCTGTATAGCTGATCCAATGGTTGTAACAATGTACAGTAATTTACAGACTAATTAATTGCATCTGTACTCCTTTGAGACTTGAAGGTTTTCGGCAACTTTGAAATTAGTTCAGGATACATTTGATCGTTGAATAGGATTCTTCAAATAATGACCTATGAATTTCGAAAAAATATTTCAACATTATTCATATTTATTCTGGATATTTCCATGGAAACATGTGCAACTGTTTTCACCTCAACGAACTCGAGGAATTGTGATGCATGAGAATCGTTAAAGTTCCACTCGATGGTAGGTTTCCTACTTTCCTTTACGAACTGAATTACTATTCAAGATGTAATCACTTAAGAGACTATTGCACTGTACTCAACTTTGGACTGGTAATTTCCAAATGACCCAGCAAGGGAGCTTTGCGGGGGCTCAGGGCCGTCAAAGCTGGTAATAACGAAGCGTGGAGCTGTCCAAGCGAGCGACACGGCGGCCATACGCTGGAATGCAACCGTCAGGTTCAATATTGCGGAACAAGCGTGTACTCCGTCCGGGAATGTGATCCCTGTCAGTTTATCTAGAGAAATGGATTGCATAATCAATCACATGGATTTGCAAGCCTCCGGCTATGCATAAAAAGTTTGCATTTTCCATTTTTACCTATTATGTTGTCAACCATAACGATTGGATACGCTTTCGTTTATAAATGAATAGAGAATAAAGAATTCAAAATATTCGGAGCAAATAGTTCCTTTCATCATAATGAACTTAAATTTACAATTTATTTACTATTTATTTCACAATTTACTTTATTTTCATTTATTTATTATTTAATTCAAACGAATGAATTTAAAAATGATTTTATTGATAAATTATGAATGTTTTTTAATGAATTTATTCGCAATAAAAAACGAAGGACCCATGAAAACTCAACGATTTGTCAGATTTTTAATAATAACTTGAACGTTTCATGATGAAAAAATGACCTAACTTAAGGTTTCAAAACACCAGATCAACTTGATTGGGCTGAACACTTTTGCAGGTTCAACTATAGGTCATTTAAAAGTGCGCTTGAAGTTAACCTTAGCCGTATATGTATAGTCACCGTATCAGCTTTACAAGCTCATCCATTATTTCGCCGCGCTGCAAATGGGATGAAAAATGTAGAGCCACACATGAGCTATAATTTTCTTCCATCAACGACGACCTCTGTCACGTCTTCTACATTTTACAGGCGGGAAAGTCGCTACATTAGAGGGAGTGGCCCGCAATGGTCACTTTGCGCTCTAAATTACTGCTTGATAAAGTGTGTAGCTTGGAACAAAAACGTGGACGTGCTATGATGGGGTAAAGATATTAGCCCCATACCTACCTAAGTAAGACACTTTTTAAATATTTTTACTACTATTATTAGGTTATAACTTTGAAGTCATTGAAAAATGGACAAAAGTTACGATTCCATTAAGACAATGGAATCCGTCAGCATGAATGATTACCATAAATGGTAAAATTTATATATTAGGCGATTGTGAGTGCATATGTGACGGCTATTCTATTCCATGAGTCTGTGGTCAACGTTTTTGATCAGCTATAAATTTTTTATAATGTCTTTTTTCACCTTCTATCATTTTTTCTTCTTCCCCAGTTTAACATTTCATCGGGTTACTATGAATGCTAATAATCATATGTTAAGTTAAGAATATCAAGAAATAACTTAAATATGTTAAGAACGATCAATTTTGGAAAAAAACAATCCATTGAAACCTGTCCATCTGTTATTTTTCGTCCAAATTTTAGGCCTTGAGTTGATGTAGAGTCTCTCAGAATGGTTGACGTTGCCTGAGCTACGTTACGACTTCTCAGTGAATTACTCGGCGCTTACCGGCGTCGTAAAGCACATGCTTATGAGTTTACAACTCTCATAAACACTGAACGATAACAAGCTTCTTGGGAGAATCCGGGCGATCTCAGAGGTCGTAAAGTGGTGAATAAATAGCGTTCAGTGAGTGTTAGTCGCCAATCACGTAGCACGTTAGGAAATAAACAGTTCTAATACTTAGATTAACCGATAATATATGAATAAATGAAGATAATAATGTATTATATAGGTAAGAAATAATGTGTAAGAAGAATAGAAGATAGTGAACAGTGAACATTGTATACATAATTGTGAATAGAGAGTAAAAAGCAAAACGAACGAGTATAATTGTTGGCAGGCAAAGGAAAACATACCTCTGGATGTAAATGTAGCAATGAATTTTATGTTATGAGGAACGCAATATTTTTCTTGTATTTGCAAATACACACCAAAACTGACAATTTGAAAAATTGTACTTGAATTTGTGAAGCGAATTAATAGTTTCACAATCATAAACTTTGCAGCTCACATCGTCTATGCTTTTCAATAATATTTTGTTACTGGCTTAGTGACCATAACATCTCTTCGCATCAACATATTATTTGTCTGTGAATTAATTTATATATAACGTCGGTATAAAAACTCCCAGCAACCCACGAGCTGGTTTTTTATCAACTTGACTGCTCGATATTCAGCTAGTCAACTATTTATTGCATATTTGAAACCGAACTTGGCGATGGAATTTCTCATTTCTGCCACGTAGAGCGCGTCCAATTCGATTACGCAGACGGAGGCGTTGCGTTAAAACGAGCAAAGTTGTTCACGAGATCCAAAAAGTTGTCGGGAAGCTGATTTGACTCGGTATCGGCGGCGCGTTATTCATTGGACCTTTAAATGCTAACGGAGCTTTAAAACCTATCAATAGACAATAGGAATTGTTAAGATGCTTGGCCTGAAATAATCTAAAATATTCGATATTGTTTAAAATGGTTGACTTCTATTGAATGTGATCACGAAGGAAACGAGATTATGCATACTAAAATACCACTTGAATGCTGTACCTTTCTGATTTATATAAAGAGATTTCAAGCATAAATACGGGAGCATTCAAGTTGTAATTCTTTAAAAAATGAATGCCTCGAACAAACATAGGTTGGAGCATGAGAAACTGAAATTACGAACCCTGAGAACACAGTTCTCATGACCATGTGCAATTATCATCAACGATCTGCTTGGAGATCAGCCGCAGCCCCCATCAATTGAACATTGACTGAAATGTAGACGAAAAGATAACGATAACGAGACACCGATATGAACGCAGACAGAGCCAATACTGCCTCCCAGCACGAACTTGGAACGATCCACTCGGTTATTTCTCGTAAGGATGCAAGATTTGGATGTGTGTGTGCACCATGAACTTGCGATGTGACCTCGACGATGTCATGATCAGATGCAATAAAATGTTCTTGTAATCAAAACAGCAGACCTCCGCCTTAACTATGACGACAGCCCGTAATGTCGGTAGGGGAGGCTGCAGAACGCTGCCGGTGCACGGCGCACCTTGGACAAAGGAAATACATTTTCATCAAAAAGCCTCAGTCGGGGACTTACTTAGTATATAAAGTCGAATCCATAAATTAACGTCTAAAAATTTGTAAAATATTGGACTTATTTTTGGATATTCCTTTTTGCAATTATCGCACATTCCTAGACATCCTAAGGATGAGCAGAAATGGAAATCATTGCTACGTTTATATGGGTTCTTCAAGTGTACAATTTAGAGTGAAAATATTTCCAGCGTTGGCTACTGTTAACAGTTTTTCTTAAAAAAATCTCTTTTGTCTTCTTATACGTGTCTACTTTTAAGCAGTTGTGAACTCACAAGTGAATAAAGTCTTGAACAAC
Source organism: Hyalella azteca (assembly GCF_000764305.2). Classification (NCBI taxonomy): domain Eukaryota; kingdom Metazoa; phylum Arthropoda; class Malacostraca; order Amphipoda; family Hyalellidae; genus Hyalella; species Hyalella azteca. The sequence goes on along the minus strand of NW_025938055.1, from coordinate 281,986 downwards.
GAGAAGTCTATTACGTTTTTTTCGATATTCAGTCGCAAAAAAGTCGCAAATTTTAAGGACCAGCTTTTCATGAGGATGAAATGCCCACCAACTTTATCTTACTTCTTCTTTCTTTCAGACAATTTTTGAGACAAAATTCAGACTCACGATAATTTTGCAGTGGTGGATTAATCACTCATTCGTAAAAAATCGTCTCGTACCCTGGATATAATTTTGCCTTGCATTCTTGGCTTCAATTCTGTTACAATTGGAAATCTCTCTACCCTTTATTGCTCACACTCATTTCTCTTCGCACAAAAAACCTAAATAAAGAATTCACGCAGTTTTTAGCTAATAATTTGCGAACTTCGACCGATGTCGTTTGCTCCATCATAAGATCATTTGTCATCAGAACTCGGATTGCTTCGTTTTCATTCTCACAAAGCGTCAGTGAAGATGGATGATCGCTGATGATCTCATCAGCATAGCTTGTCGGACATTCAGAGACGACGATGCTCATATCGCTCATACCGAGCACACGACACGAGCGACACTTGGCAGCAGAGTGTTTAGTCTATAACGCCGTCTTCAGAATACTACCCTTGAGTGAGTTGGTAATTATTGTGGTAAAATGTTCTGTCTTGTATATAATGAATCAAGTAATCAATTTGTTTTTTATTCACTAGTTATTGCATTAAACATATTTAATCCTATAGTGATTTTATTAATATGCAACATAAATCCCTGAACTCAAATTTAAACTACACGATTCTTTTTAGCAGAATTTTACAATGAAAAAATTCTATGAATGCTTTAATTCAATTTTATGTCTCCCACTGGAATAGGTCATGAAAATTCAAGATTAAAACAGCAACTTCGCGGCAAAATGTTTTAATAGCAACTAAACTCAAGGAAGCCAATACAACGGCATTTGATTCACCGCGCGTTTGGGCGCCAGAGAACAATTCGGCTCAAACAACTGTAATTAAAGTCCACAGAGTTGGTGGAATGGCATCACAAAGGCTCCTTACAACCAATGGAGAGTGCCAATTGAAAACCGACGCTCTCTTTTCTTTCATTTATTTCATTTTATTTTCTTTCATTTATTTCATACCTCAATACGTGTTGCACTCTTTTATCGCTCAACTTTACTACCATTAAATAGTTTAAAGTATAGGAGCATTTTCATGATTGTATCGAGTAAGTATTCCTATTAAACATGCTTATTTATTCACAGTTGCCAGAGTATATTTCTTGCGTGTACGTACAGATAAATTTCACATCAATTCTATTCTGATGAACGATTACACTTTACTTTTCATAACGCATTTTTGCCTGAAGTGTCTCTTTAATAACAGTTATCAAGATAGAAGTTAATATTACCAATCTCGGTAGAGGGAGATCGACTTCTCATTTTTTTAAATTTATTAGTTTGGTAATTCTGCACCAAAAATATTTGAAAGCAGTTTGACAAGCTGGTTACATTGAAGCCTGCAATAAATTTCGGCAACAACCTGCATGGTTCTAAATTAAAAGCGATGTCGGCTAGCGAGGCATATGCCGCTTGATTAAAAATACCTCAAAATTAAACGTTACGTCGTGTTTGATTTTTTAATTAAGAATCACAGCATAATTTCAGTTTTCATTTCAGCGTAAAGGAAAAATTCGACAGTAAAAAGACACAACAGGTTACAATTAACATGCCGTTGTTCATTGTTCAGTTCCTTAAAAAATCGTTGGTTTCCAAATTATCATTCATTTTAGCTCAGATTTCATTCCGAAAATACATATTTTATGTTATTCTGAACCTATCAGGGAGCATGAACTGACTAAAAAGTGAACGCATTGTTGTACCGAATAAAACAAATTGCTATGGTCATTCCTCACTGCAACTTGCTACGTCGTTTCGATGTTGTTCGTGTTATTCCACACAAAAGTCAGATGTTTTCTCTGTATAATTTAAATTCATTCCAATTGTTTGCCTGAGCTACGCTTTCAGTTCAGACGCTTCAGCCAAGTCGACACTCGTATTTTTTGCAACTTTTTAGGATAAAAATTTGTTGCATTTCAAAATATCTGAAAAAAATAATTCTGAACGAGATTTAATGTCGTAAATAGATATAAAAAAGGTTCCATATTATTTTTTAAAGGAAAATGAAGTTTTCTAAAAATTTACAGTAGTTAAATTGACAAACATTGAAAATCCATTAAATGTGTTCATCAAGTCCGATTGTGTCAAACTTTATGGCGAGCTATTATATTTCTGTTAAGGGTTTTACTAAATAAAAGGAAGAATATCGCTGATTTTACAGTTAAATAATAGCAAGGGAGTACGGGCAATTGCCCAATGTCGATGACGTGCAGAACGGCTTCTGACAGTTTTGGAAATAAGTGAACTCTTTATCAGCCAACAAATAGTTTCAGATACGCTCCTTTTTTTACTAATTGCAAACAACAGACAGTAAAAAATAAAATGTAGGTATAGAAATACGTTTTTTTTTCATTCTAATGAACGTTCTGACACAGCACTGAGTTGACCACGAATCCTTCCAGAAGCTTTATGCGACTAAATACTTAACAAAACTTCACATTTCGGTGTTATTTTATTTTTTACTCTTGAAAACAAAACCAGCATTGAGAAAATGACATAGAAATTGAGTTAATTCAGATATTCAATCCTGAAAACCATTTCAATCTCCTTTGAAGTTCTGCGCAAGACCAAGGATGCAGAAGCTGGTAAAAAAAAGTCACAATTTTCTCGAAGTGCAGAAAAAGAAGCATTTTAATAAAATTTCAGTCTTCGGTCGACTGAAAATATTTTAACTCAAGCTACACGGTGCACCCTGGGCAGCGAAAGACATATACCTTCTGCTGATGAAGAATAACATGTTTGTTGCTTTCCATCCAGTATCAGGGTCTACGAATTGCCTTCCGTGACCTAGGATAGGAATCGAATGTTGTCAACCGAACCTTCAACATAATTGCCTCGTAAAGGGTGGAAAGGAGTCCTATTCACGCAAACGCTAGGCAAATAAAATTGAATTGGGCCTAAGGTTAGGTAGTTGGGATGCATAAAACGTGATTTCTATGGCACTTTAATCTGCACGACATCTGTGACCATCCATTAAATTATCAAATGGACATTGATTTCTTAATTTGCTGGCGACGGTATGTAGAAAAAGTTTTAAATGGACTATATATACAATGCACGGACACAGATTCCGTCAAGTAACTAAAAATTAAACAAAATAAATAATCCTTGCAAGCGATAAAAATTTATCTTCTCTCACTAACCTTTTTGTTGCTCAGGGAGACGCGGTAAAAAGTTTGTGAACATAGACGACTGCCTTGCGTATTTTCAGTTAAAAATGTATTTTCCTTCAAGATCCTCATTTATCACAAAGATCCGGCGCTGAGCCAAATATTTTTACGAGAAGCAAAATGAACATTTAACTTTCAAAAAGTGCAGAACAAAGCCTACTGGGGTAACAGATGAAATGAGCAGAATAATTTTCACCAGTTCAGATTTTTTCAAGTTCACGCACGAAAACTTCTCAGATTGAGGTGACTTGGAATCAAATTTATTGCCGTTACCACGACGCCTTTGGGAGTTTCAGAAAAAACGGCCGACTTTAGAGACGACTGAATATATTTGCGCTGAATCGTGGAACGCACACTCGTGAATGACACTAAAATAGTCAGGTGCAACGAACATTTTTCGAAGCCAAGCCCAGTACTGAAACGATATCCTATTGTATTCAACTTTTTTGAAATATCAATAAGAATTTATTGCGGCTTGTGATAGAAGAAGGCTTCAGGAAATGACTTTATTGCAGATTCTGCTTCCTTGAATGAAAAGGTTCAAGATCTTTATCAAGAATTTCTAAGGTCTGTTCGCATATAAAAAATGAAAATCAATTTGAAATTCATTGCGAAGGTTAGAGGCGGTAACGACCCTTCGCTCACGTTTTGTTTTCTATTAGGTAACTTTTTATTAGAAATCACTTTTCACATCTTTTAAAATTATTTCAGGTGAAAATATAAAAAAAACTGCTCACTTAAATAAATTCAAGAAACCCCTTCTTAAACGAAATGCCTCTGGTTCGCTTTTTCAGATTGATATGAAAGAAATAAAGTCGATGTCTGTAACAAGTCGATTCCATGAAATCCCACGCAGTTGTAATGTGAACGAAACTGCCTTTTTCTTCGTTGTTCAAGGTAACAGAATGTCTCTGACCTCAGATAACTACGACAAACCTTAAAATTCTTACCGGATTGAAATATTTCTGAATTTGATGAAACTCTTGTAAAATTATCACTTTCTCGAGTTACGAACCACGAGAAATTTATTACCGATGTATAATTTCGACTTTTTTGTCGTGGAATTCAAGCTTCCTCCTTATATCTCACGAAAATTTTCAACAATTCCAGAATTTGAATTTTCGAAAAACAAGCCGAGGGTTACAAAAACAAAAGTATGCCTGCAAGTTTTTTTCTGGGTTTCTTACAATTATAGAACAGAAATCACACAATATTTCATATTTGCATGATGAATATGAACTCCCTCTTTGTGGAGTCATGAGAAAGCTTTTCGTTCTATTGCAAAACGTAGTTGTCAAAATACTCAGACGTCGTCCAAAAACGAAAATTCGTCTCCAAAATTAAACTGAAACCCCGTTTTCTCAAATCACAACAGTACTTCATCACGAAAAACAACTATTAATCATAGCAAAGTGGTTTCAATTATTATCACTGAGAAGGCTTTTGTAAATGACGAGGCTGCCACTGAGACGGTCGCTCATGCTAGTCTTCTCGACGACAGCCAAGTGGACGGCTGGGGCCTGCGGGCCCACGGGGGCGGGACGCCACGCCGAGAAGCTGACTATGTGGCCAGCTTGCAGCTGTCCTTCTCTTATGAACCTTATTGGAATATAACCTTATTATTATTATTATATTATTATTATTAAAAGGTATATATATAATAATATAGATGACCTCCAATATATGATGAAACTTGATATAATTATTGGATAGCCTGAGATTAACCTCGAAATTACAATAATTACTGTTAATGACGGCAGATAAAGACATCAGTCACATCGTGATAATCATTTATTCGCTAAAAAAATATCAATTGCTATCAGTTAAATCAATTCAAGGAAATTTATATACCCTATTGGTTATGTAAAATGCGAGGCACACAATTTACTTACAGACTCAATTGATTATTTGATACAGTGAAAAAAAAATCGACGAGCACAACAAGAAAGTAGGCGGCAAATAAAAGATAATGCAAAAACTACATAAATGATTAGTCCACATCGAAATTTTATTGTGCACCCTCAATGGAAATTACATACAAATATAGTTTTTTGAAATAAACTTCTACAATATTATATCAAGGCATATGCGGACAATTTGATTATAACTTATTTTAATTGATTATAGGGAACTTATTGTCACAAGAACAAGCCGGTGAATTGTTAAGAGATGTCTTGTTCATTTCTAATTTCAAAAAGACTATAGTGAGTATAAATAAAAAATATAAAGTATAGTATAAAAACTATAGTGATGAAGTGAAACAAATTAGGGCGCACTTAGCGTTATGTTTGGCAGCATATCTGAAGAGGTCTCCGTCAGTAGTGTGCACGAACAGCAGCACTTGGTGCAGCTCAGGGTCGTCGAGAAGCAGTGCTTCGCGGGCAGACTTGAGGGGGAAGCGCTGGTGCAGCTTTAGTGCGTCATCCTCCAACCTAAAATTGGGATTGTTATTGCATCGTCGAGCTGAACTGATAATGCAATGTTATTTAATGATAATATAAATAAAACTGTTTAGTGGGACTCAAGCCTTACGCGTAATATCACTTTCATTAGCTATTTGATAATCTGGTGCCAAAAGTATTGGATCAATTTGCCAAAAAAAATTATTACTTGGGATAAAGTTAGCAATCAACAGCGTTTTATTAAAGTGAGGATAATATCCTTTTCAACTTAAAGTTTCATCGAATTCATGTGTGGAATAAAGTTAATAAAGTTTCATTCCACACAAATAAGCTGATCTTCGGGGAGCTTTAGTAATGAATTGCACTGAATGACCGTAAGGCTAAGCTCCGATGCGATACTGTGAGAATCTCCAGACGACCTAACGCAGTTACTTGGATATGTAAAAAAATTCTTACTTTTGAATTATTCACCATGATTGTTAAATGGTGTTAATTGAAGCGAGCATACCTAATCATACTTCAATAATGATGAATTTCCAAGCCACCCGCCAATGTACAGAAGTAAAAATTCTCGTCAAGTTCAGAGTACTATTACCCGTCCAGCCGATGACAATCCCCGTTCCCTAAGCTAATCCTCCGTGGGATGAAGCGCAGTTATCGCTGCCGGTCAATGGTGGACTTAACTGCGATGCTAGTCCTGACTTAGCAGATAACGGCCATCAAGCTTACTTTTTATGTTAGGGGGATCATCACAAACGGTAACGGCATGAAAAACGTAAATGGTGGAGCGATTTCTGGACACGCAAAAATAATTGAGCCTTTTTTGGCTCGTTTTCAATGCGCTCAGAAGCAAAATGTGTTCCTGCTTCTTGCATTTATGCTTTATACAAAATCAAATTTGTGGCTTGCGAAAAAATTGTATTTTAAGTTTTTCTAATGATTGACAAAGCACATAGCTGTCGCAACGATATACCGAAACTTTACGTAACCAAAGGCAGTGTAATTCATCATTTAACTCAGTTCAAACAATGGCCCAGCAGTCGACGGATAATGGTAATGATTAGCGATAATCAAAGACCTATCATGAATGTTAGGTCAATTCAATTTAAATGGTATTTTTATTTTTCATTTAATAAATAAGTAACTTGATTTTAATTTTTAACCAATTTTTTGGGCGAATAACATCACCTGTAGACAGACACGGCCTTGCAGTGCCCCCTGAAGTTCCGGCTGACCGTGGCTACCAGCACTCCAGAAGCATGAGTGGCAGCGCTCACAGAGATCACCCCGGCCTCAGACAAACTCTGACAAATTTAGTCACAATTAAAATATACAGAATTACAGAAACTGTCACAATTCAAATATACACAATTCAAATATTTTATATTATTTTACAGAATCACGGATAACGATCAATGAATCATTAGCCGATAAATACAGAAAATGTTATTCTTCACATAAGTTAAACCAAAGAAAATTTCTGGTAAAAAAAGCAGTCTAGGACGGTTTGACTGATTATTAGTATTTAAAACTATTAATATTCACTCATGAAAAATGTCGAGGTATTTTCGTTATCCCAGAATCTAATTTTTGCTGCATTGACAGATTTTTGGGAAATAAGGAAAAATATTCATAAGGCTAATTGAACAAAATTGCTGTGTGTAGGAAATAATTCCTAATTTTTCTGACAGAAAATAAATGCATCTCATTATCTCTTAGGTTACAAGCATAAAATAATGCAGATTTAATTAAGTCCCCCTCACAAATTGCCGGGCGTATTTTCCAGTCGAGTCATTCAAAGCCCACACGTCCAGAGAGCCCGAGTACGGATCCATGCCTAAGCTCGCCGTGATCAGCCTTGTCGAGCCATTCCGGGCTACAGCCAGCGCCTGTATTGCAGCAATTTATATCCCTTTTAAAGATCAAAGGAATTACTCTCGCCTTACTGCAAGCTCTAAATAATTATAATTTTCAAAGTCATCAGTTATGTTCAAAAACTTGAAATATGAAAAAAATATTAATAAATATTTCGAGCGTTCCGAAGTAATTGAAGCAAATTAGTATTTAGGAAATATGTTCTGAGGTGAATAACCTTAATAAAATTATAACAAGTATATTTTATGAAACGCACCCGCATTATGCACCCGTACGAACTGCCCCAAAGCGAATAAAATACATCAAAATGCCTTATTTTCTATTCACGTCATTTATTACACATATTCAATACATCTGTAGCGCAACATTTGCAAAATATTCAGAAACCGTGCGCGATATCTTACCTGAATAGGTCGCTGTATCGGCAAGTTCTGGAGTCGGGAATAATCCTCTCCTCGCTTGCAGACGATCGGTAGCACGGGAGAGGATGTGCTGAGGAGGCCAATGCAGGGGTTGTTTTCGTGCTCCCATGTCTAGAGGAGGATCTTAATGTAGGTTTAATCCAGTGTCCACGCTTCACAGTTATAAACAAATTAATACGGAGCCATGCAGGAATAACAACGTCAGATAAAAATTTAACGTGGATTAACCTTTTCGAGTGGAAACCAGGCTCTGGATACAATTACGTCTACTGAATTAGTGATGCAACTCGTTTTTGAAATACCCTCAAATTGTCAAGGAAATTTTGCAACGAGCTTGATATTGCACCTTTAATTGAGGCATTTTCATACATCATGATGCATGTCTCTTAATATCAAGTATCACTAGTGAATTATGAAGATATTGCTTACTTTTTAAAAATTTTTAGCCAATGCATTTTCATTTCTGCAAGGAGAAGTAATTTTTTTTTCTGCCTACACCATTCGCCTTCTGGAAAATTACCAGCACATTTATGCTCACGCTATAATTAACGTAAGAAGCATTTTTCGTACTAGATCGTCCGCAATATATAAGGTTCTTGAATTCAGTAATAGCGTACAAAAGCTGCAACCAAAAGTTTTTAACAAAGCCGTCACTGCGCGTACGTACCAAGGCAGCTCGAGGGATGCCTCCCTCAATCTGCAGTACAGGCAGCGTGATGTTCTCGTAAACTAGAATGTCAATCCGCCATCCTGCAGAACTGTCGCCTTTGTCTGCAGCGGCGCTGTCCTCCCGGACGCATGCGTCGCTCATCACGAAATGAACTTTCGAGTCGTCGACCATCGTTTGCAAGTCAGCTATGCACGAGCCTTTGAGGCGAATTCCTGGCAGAGAAGCAAATGAAGTCAGGATCTACTCAAATTTGGTTGTACAAACTACTGCCTTGGTTAGAGGGAGAGTTTGGAACTTACTCTCCATGACCAACTGATGTCTGGAGTCGGAAACCAAGTTCTGGACTCTTTCTTTTTTAAACAAAAAATTAAATTTATCGTGGAACGAGATAGCATGCACTTTTCATGGGCAAAGTATTAAGGATAGATTCCATAATTCTAAATATATTATATTATAAAATATATAAACATATTATATATAATATATATTATCGACTCCTAACATTTTGTCTACTGGCAGTAACTTTCGTTACCCGGCCATTAATAAGCAAATATAACTGACAAAGAGGCAGCGAGGGGTTGAAAAAATACCTGGACAGGTTAGAAGAAAGTGGTGAAATTCCACGCACAATAAGTGTTGAATTTCAACGCCAGACAAGTCTTCAATTACGACGCATAATAACTGTTGAAATACGACGCATAAAATAAGTATATTAAAATTGTTCTGACTAATTTTAATATACTTACCGTCGTCGATGAGTTCTCCTCCAGCATCACGCAGCACATGAGCGTCGCCGCGCCAGGGCAACAGCGCGAGATATTCGACGCCGTCTCCCAGCCCGCTGACGCAAGCCAAACACGCAAGTTTGGAATTATTAATGCTGAATATATCGTTATTAATAACGTTGAACATTTCGTCATTATTAACGGTGAACATTCCGTTGTTATTAACGGTGAACATTTCGTTATTTTTAACGGTGAACATTTCGTTATTATTAATGGTGAATATTCCTTTATTAATAATAGTGGACATTTCGTTTTTATTATTAAAGCTGAACATTTCGCTATTATTAATAGTGAACATTTCGTTATTATTAATGGTGAACATTTCGTTATTATTAATGGTGAACATTTCGTTATTATTAATGGTGAACATTTTGTTATTATTAATGGTGAACATTCCGTTATTATTAATGGTGAAGAATATTATTAATGCTGAACATCTCGTTATTATTAATAGTGAACATTTCGTCATTATTATTAATGGTGAACATTTCATTATTATTTATGAAAAACATATGCATGCATAATGCAAGCGACATCAAAATCTAGTTCAAATTTTTTCTGTCCTTCTGAATATGCACCAATTTTGTCATCAAGTTTGCAATAAATGAACAAATAATTTAGAATAAAAATTATTCCATTGGCATTCATAATACGCAAGCGATAAATCTTATGTCCAGCTAAGACATAGATCTTTATATCGCCTCTTTTTCGCCTTTTCAATTTCTAAAACAAGATCATCATCCTAATTAGTCGAAGTTCAAATCGTACAGACACGGTTCTTGTTTTGATGCAGACAAATTGAAGATTTTAGGCATGGAATTTTTTTATCATTTCGCTCTAGATAGGTGAAGCATCCATGGCATTTTATACCAGACAGCAGCTGCACGTTATTAGAATACAGGTGTCAATTTATATTGACAGTTTCAAGCGGTTAAATCAAAACTCATAAGGCAGAATTTTCTCCGAAGTCAAAATTCCGCTTTGCTAAATTTCATCTTGAAATAAATGGTTCAAATGGCATTAATTACTCCGTCTCAGTTTTAATCAACATGCGGCTATAACAAAAAAAAATGGTATAAATAAACGAATTATTTATATAAAACTGGTACGGAACTGTCATAACTAATGCTCTGGACATCAGCGTGTTGCTGGGTGTCGTTCATCAAAAAGTAATAATAGCGAATAAAAACGAGATGGTCCAGCATGACAACGGAGGGCTTCAACAGCGCGCTCCACACATTCATCTAAAAATATAATGAATTACTCGTTTCCCTCACAGAAGAGCTGAGGGCGATGTAGCGCGAGAATATGGTAATAGGCACGACATTCTTGCTCCCCATTTGTCACCAGGCGTCACCGAGAAGAATATAAGAATATGCTGGTGCTGAAGGTAATTTATTTCTTCGCATGAAGGATAGTCATTAACTGGACGACCGAGATGCGAAAAAACTGCATTACATCTTTTGTATGAACTTGTCCATCAACCCACTCGGAAATAGGCGGATTCACAGCTTGAAGCTCGCTCTTCACGACACAAGTTTTATTTTTATATTTGGACCCTGAGAAGCCTAACAAAAGATATGTTGAAAAGAACGTAGCGATATAAAGACGACAACAGTGCTAGTTATATGACAGTCGAGATTTATTTAACATTTTTTCAATTTTATTTTCTCTTCATGAATTTAGAGCCTTGTCTCTCAAAAAAATACAAATTGAGGCAAGCCTTACTTCCATGTAAACAATTTACTAATATCGTTTGGTCAAAATAGCTCTGGATTAATATAAATCCATTCTTCTCCAACTCATGCCCTAACTCTCGACATCCTTAAAAGAAAGTTGCTCAATCCTTTGAATTTTACTTGGAATAGTTAAGAGAATTCGTGGGAGAGTTTACTGAAAAGTCCCTTGCTCTTCTAAACCCCACAAATTTTTTAATCGTATTCTGAAAACTTCACCTTAAGGATTATTGAGAGGAAAATCAGACCATAATACAAGCAAAATAAATTAGGCGATGTACTCACCGTAGATGTGCTACATTGAGAGTAAAATCAGACCATAATACGAGCAAAATAAATTAAGCGATGTACTCACCGTAGATGTGCAACTTTGTGAGTAAAATCAGACCATAATACAAGCGCAATAAATTAAAACGATGTACTCACCGTAGATGTGCAACTTTGTGAGTAAAATCAGACCATAATACAAGCAAAATAAAACGATGTACTCACCGTAGATGTGCTACTTTGTGCCAGCCACCATCGAGTCGCTTCACCTCACGCCATCTCAAGAAGCGTTTTCCTGTGAACAGCGTAGGGCTGCATTATCTGGACAACAGTTTAAAATTGAAAATGCTTATTTTATCATTGAATGAAAATTTGATCGCAGATGGTCCATCGATTTAAAGTAAAAGGAAAACGCCATTTACCATAGATTTCTGAACAAAAACATAGTGCTCGCCACCTCAAGTAACACGCGGAATAGTCGCCGATGAGTCGAAGATACTAAAATTAGAACCATCGAGAAATGAAAGTTTTAAACCTTAAATCTTATCAAAAAAAATACTTTCGCGTAAGAAAATCCCAGAATTTAGACCAATATTCGTCAATGATTCATGCTTAAACAAACACAAATTGCAAATTTTCCCTAGACTTTTGAATGCTTTCAGCCAATTTTCATACAATAGGTCAAAATGGAAGTCTTCCTCTAAGATAGATAAATTCAGACTCTCACAAAATGCCATTCAGGCTTCAAAGACAGACATTCCCCAAGTAAAGTGATCACTGAATTCAAATTCAAATATGTCGATCGTCCTGGCCGAGCATCATGGAAAGTCCGAGAGCAGCAATTTGATTCTTTTTATGCACCGATCTGATCCTCCTTCCTGTTCTCCAAGGCCTCTTGGAGATCTGAGAAATCTTTCTTTAAGACAACGAGGTCCGCTGGAGTCGAAATGTTCGGCGCAGTGAAGGCCGAGTCTGCGCGCTGGAATCTGACCCTCCCTGTGAACGCCGCTTGGCCGTTCACAGTCAACGGGGAGTGGAGGCCTTGCCGTAGCTAATATGAAAATGAAAAAAAAATATTTGATTACTAATGTAAACTGTAATAAATCTATTGGCAGCCACTATAACATGAATTCTGTTTCAGTTTAGTTCTTATCGTCCAGATAATAATTAGGTACAATTTTAGCGAAAATCTAAAAAAATTGCAAAGCAAAAAATTTAGAGAAAATTTTTGGAATAGAACAGCAACTGACCGCGTTCTTGGCAATGTCTTCAAGGCTGTAGTTTGAAAACAAGCCATCTTCAGTGTTGATAACTGGAGCGTAAATTGCGGGACCTGTTGGATGTAATTACTTTTAAAGAATCTGATGCATTGTAAATTCTACAGGCAGTTAGAGTTTGATTCTACCCAAGTTTTATTCCATTTTTCATGCAATATTTGAATGTGTATATATGCTTCTACTAAAAAACATTCTACTAGGAAAATATTCGAATAATTTGTTTAGTTCCGACAACTTGCGCATGAGAATTGACCCATTAACAGTTATAATTATTTTAGTGACGTAAGAAATAAGCAAAATAATAAAATTAGGCTACAATATATTGAAGTTGGCCAAGCTTCTCATCGATTATTCTCACTTGTGAAAGATTGGACGAAGAAATCTGAAGCGATGCTCTGGCGATCCGATTTAGTAAAAAGATTTTTACGTTTGATGGCATATCCGTTCACAGACCCGGCGCTAATGAATTGAATCCCATTTATTAGAAACACTCGAATCAAGTTCATAGAGGAGAGGATTGATTAACTCAAATATCAACCTTCAGAAATGGGAATTGCTCAAATACTGAAATTTTCAAAAGGTCCAAGTAAGAGACATTTATATTCTCATCAAATGAGAACTGTAAAGTTACAAAAATTTTTGAACAATATCTAAGTTTAACAGATTTGAATGCAGTTATTATGCGCTTGAATTCAATACCAACCTGATGCTGCGCGCTGTCACGTTGCCAATAACAGTCGTAACGCCCTGTATGTGCCCGCCTGACGATCTCCGGACCAAGTTCATCGATTCATTTCGGATCGAAATTCCATTGACGACGCCACTGCGCGATGCGTGCGTGATATCATACATTAAACAGGATTTATATATTGTACGGAAAACACGATAGAGGGATACTTCATGCACTCATAGGATACTCAAGGAACACATTAAGAAATCATGGGATAATTTTAAATCAATGTACATGACTGACGTTCAATAATAATCTTAGAATATTTCCAGTACAAAATTAAAGCGGTGTTCATTTAGAAGTCACGTTTGTTCAACTCCATTTATAGTGGACTCCTCAATTGTATCCAAGTAAACACGAATATTGTTGCAATAATCGTCAGTGCGTCACGAAACATCTTGTACCTCCCAAGAGCTTGACAATTTCAGCACGAATATCGTTCCTTTTTATTAACACGTCAGGAAACATCTACTCACTAACTAGAGCTCAACTAAAATATTCATGGTCAATATGGACGCACTCGAGCAAAGGCATTTGTATTTGGTGCGATGCCACGACGCTGCCATCGAATGTTTTCGGGCTGACAACCTGGCACTGGGTTTTGACCGCGCAGAATGTCTTGGTTTCCACTCCGTTGACGCGTCCATGCAGAGACATAACTAGTGTACAACGAGAAGGAAATTTGGCTTATTCTGAGAACTGTAGGCATTTAAATGTTTAATCATTGCGATTAAATTATAAAATGAATAACTTCTTGGCTTCCACTCCGTTGACGCGTCCATGCAGAGACATGACTAGTGTATAACGGGAAGGAAATTTGGCTTATTTTGAGAACTGAAGGCATTTAAATGTTCAATCAATGCAAATAAATTATAAAATAAATAACTGAGGTTTGATGACTGAAGTAAGAGCGTTGCAGCCAGCTCTCGTGAGAAGTGAATACTTTCGTAACAAGTAAATATTTCCGCAAGTTCTCGTGTGAAAAGTTTATAAATAGAAAGGCATGTTAATTTTATGAAATACAAACTACTGATGTTTCAGACGAGTCAAATTTTCGTATAGAAATTATGCTTCATTTTTTAGTTCAAATAGAAAAACATAATAATTTTATGAAATACAAGCTACTGATGTTCTATACGAGTCAAATTTTTGCATAGAAATTATACATCATTTTAGACATCACTATTGCACTAAATACTAAGCATACATGTAACGTTTGCCGACTCGAGTGTGTGTTCCTCATAGATGACCTGGTCTGCTGATTTCAGCAGCACGGCTCCCAGCTCCAAGCTAGGGACTCCTTGGAAAATTTCGGTCTGTGCAAATAAATTTCAAAATAAATTCGTGCTGAGAAAAATAGTTACATTGATATATATGAATATAGAATGCCTTTATTCATGATTTCCGCATTTCGATGGTGAAGAAGTAGCCCATGCCAGAGACGAAATTGTCTAATTGTTCTAAATATGAATATAAAGAAATTTTTTGATGCACAAAAGTTTACTCGAATATTTTTGATGATGGCATCGTCGGTAGTCAATTCTTCGAAACTCCAGTTTGAAGAAATATCCAACTCGGAGCATCGTTTGCTGAGCCGAGGTTCGAAGAGGCCTTCGAGAGGCCGACTGTTGATCTGAAATCAGTAATTGGGGGTAACAATAATTGAGAAACAAATTCAATAGTTTATGAACAGAAAAAGACTATACAATTAAGGAGCGATTTCAGGTTATTAAATTAGTCTTGAAATATTTCAAAGCGAGATGGATTTTAGAGATAGAAATATTTAAAGGCCCAAAAATGACTCAGAACGCCACAGTACCGAACACAGTCTCACCTGCTCGGTAAACGTGCCAAGTGGGCTGGTCAGGCTGTTGAATGTGAAGTCTCCCGTGATGGTTACGTTGTCATCAACCCTCCAAAAATCTGCCATAATATCTCCTGATATATCGTGTTTCCCGGTTGATATTTTTTGCGCAGTAACGAGTTCATGGAAGATGACGTCACCTGTCAATCAAAAAAAGTAAGTCCTATATACTCAACTGACAAATATGTGATGGACAATCTTAATAATGTCAAACTCGAAAATAAATCGCCATTCACCGTCTATAGTTGAATGCTTAAAACAAATAAGGATCTTTTGTCAATTAACTTTTCTATGCTCAAAAATAATGCAATTAAAGAACATTCTGCCATTGTGCTAAAACGAGAGAACAGATGTAAAATTATATTGCACCTGTTTTCAACCGAATTTTTCACCCACCAAGAACAGTAACATTATTGATGTTATTTGCGTCGCAAAGTTTATTAACTTTAACTGAATTGACGGAGTCTGTGACGTCAAGTAAAGACTTGACGGGACTGAAGAAAAATTTATGGCCGGTCACGACGATATTCGGCTCAAAAGTGGAAACTAAATCCTCCGGAATGGACAGACCCTGAACAGAGCCTTTCACGCGCAGGTTATTGCGAGTAATGATTTCATCTGAAAAAAATCGGAAGCTCAGAATGCTTTCAGTAATCCCGCACAGTAATACTAGAAAACCAGTTATATTAATAGTGAGTAAAGTATAACGGTTTCAATAAAAGTGTACTTTATAAGTGTAGCAACATCCCTTTTATCCATTACCTGAAAATAATCCAATCCTATTTTAATCATTAAATAATATAATAATCATTACTTAATCCTATTAATCATTGATTAAACCTACTAATCGTTAATCCTATTTTATTTAATATATAATTCCCTATTTAAAGTAATCAAATAGTTTACCGAACTCCACCCGATCGTTGAACACGAAGGGTGCGTTGATTTTAACCGTACGGTCCAAGAGTTCATGAAGCAAGCCTTCAACCGACGAACGAACTTGATTGGCATTCAGCTTGTTTACGTAGAGCGCCGCGGCCGTGAAATTCTGGTCGGCGTTCGCTCGTAGCCAATAGCCGGGCACTCTAACGCCATCGATCAAGCCTGAAAAACCGACCTCGAATTTCTCTCCAGACTGAATAATAATAGGTTCAAAATTTCAAATAATGCATTTCCATAAATCACAAACTAAAAAGAGCATGAAAGCAAATAAAATGTCAAGTAAATTCACCTTAATTAAGTACTATTAACAAATTAGGTTCAGCTCAAAGCATAACTGCTAGTGCTATCAAATGTATTATATTATTTGAAAAATAAATTTAAACATTCCAAGGCAAATGAAACCATAAAATTTGAAGCAAAATTTCAAAAGCTTTGTCATGAATTAACATCCTGAATGCTGAATGAATTAATTTTTTTTAAGATGACGGAAAGTAATAATTCAGGTATTTCGAGTTAGCAAGAAACTAATAGCATTAATTTTCTAACCTTTCACGGACAATTTTTTCGCTGTTACGTCGCCGTTTATGCGTAGATTTCCAATTACGGTGCCACCACCGGCAAGTTTCAGGGAATTTTCTGCTAGCCTGGTAAAGCAATTAAAATTATTTATTTAATCCATTCACCAAAATAGATTTGGCGCTCGAAACTACAAATCCAAGTATGATCATGCCGAATAATATGCAAAATGTAATAAAAATTCATTTGAAACTCATCTTTCATGTTCAAATAAAATCTGAAAATTTTCCAATTAATCTTTCATCAACTGATGGTAACTTTACTCGCCAGTCTTGGTATATAAAAAACATTAACAAAATTAGAAAGGCCATAGAAAAGAGGTTCGCCTTTCAGGTTCAGAAAAACAGTTCACCACGTTGTGGGCGCGTAGAGTTATGCCCCACTGCCCATTTAAACAGGGCAGGAGCATGGGGGTTACGGTCTACGTTACCTCCGGAGCCCGGTGGCGGGTGGCCTACCCATCGGACGATGGACGACGAAGGCGGTGCATCAGCATGACCTTCGTCTAGGAAGCCCTTAACTCGACATAAGGAGCCCTTCTCTCACCAGGTCAGGTTGTAAGCGAGGGAAGAGCCTCGTGTCTCAGGTAGGCTGGCGAAGCCGCGGGTGCCAACATTGGCCCGTGACTCCAGTGAGTGGAAAAACTTTGAGCCCGTTATCCTTTGTACTCCTGAATTTCCTAAAAATGTATAATGAAAAAGGACATTTTTTGTTATTTCAGTTACAGATCTTATTAGTGATTACGAAGCGTTGTGTACGTCACCTTGTCGCATTTTTACAGCTATTTTAATTTATATGTATTTTTCAGGAACCTTGAGCATCAATCGAAATCCAACATTTCCCTCATCATCATGAAATCTATATGAAGCCCAATTCTATTTTACATTATTCATGCAAAAAATGTACGAGGCTTCACGTTCAAGTCTCATTTGAACAAAGTTTACAATTCGAAAGTGATGAAGCTTTACCGACCGCTTTTCCTCACGGAGTTGCGAATGAGGTAGTCGAGGTCAATTGAATTCACGGTAGGTGACTTCAGACTAGCAATTACAGTGCGGTTGGGAAGGACCAGGCCGGCAGCGAATGTGTTTCGACCTGAAGTTAAAGTAAAAAATTGTGGACAACACTACGATACTTCGTTGGATAAAGTATAAGCAAATGCATATTGAAAAAAAAGAATATCTGAAAAGTGCATTTCTTTGGCCTTTACGGTAGATTTGAGAGAATATTTTCATTAATTCGCAATTCCACTATACCAGTTAGTGTTGCATTTTCAGTCCTCAGCAAAGCGTCAGCTAAGTTTACTCCAGCCACGACTACAGAGCTGGCCGCCACCCTGAGGAAATAAAAATATTCCCCTAAAACTAGACTTTCGACATAGAATAATTTCAAAGAATGACACGTACATGTCAATGGTATGGGTGAGCAGGCTACCGTTCAGAACAATAACTCCTGCCGCAGAATTCGGCAACCCTGATGTTATCGTTCTGAAATGCCACTTGCCCATCCATTCTACTCTATCGTGCACCTTCGAGCTACACTGAGCGACATGACTTCTTAGAGCAGTTTTAATGTATTTAACTACATATTATTCAACTCTGATCAAAAGCTGTGAACAACAAACTCACATTGGTGCCTCTATGCGAGAGAAGGAGACTCTGAGCTCGAAAGTTTGGTCTTCATTCACCTTCGCCAAACGTTGTTGCTCTTTGCTAAAATCGATACCGTTCAATAAAGTTGTCGTTATACTTGATCCACTGTTTATTCCGCCCTGAAAACACACGAACTAGTAAGATCTCTTAGCCCAGCAGCCACAAATGTTCATATGTTGTCCTCATCAAAATTTAAATTGCAATTGCATTATTTTTAAAAAGCCTTCATTTATAATACTCACCGACAACACCACGGCGTCAACGAGTGTGTGGTCACGCGTAAGTGTGAGCAAGTCCCGCGTAGGAACACCGTTGATAAATCCCGCCCGCAAATCCCCTAGAACCTGTATGATGAATAACGAAAATAAACTACACACCCAATGTTTTTGGATGCGGGATAAATGCAAAGAATTCAACTAAACTCGAGCACCAGCTACGAATAGGATGCAAATAAAATTCATCCAACTCCTGAAAAATTTCCATGAAACTAATAGGGAGCTTAATTATTTTTGATTATTTCGGCTCCGTGCCACTCAGAGTGCTAGCGCAGTCGTTTTTTCGCACCTCCAATTATAATGGAACAAATTTTCCTCATCAACTATTAAATAAAGAAGGGGAAAAATTCCGCTTCTACAGTGTCTCAAATGGTTATTAGGCTGAAATTTGGCAACTGTAGAATAATATTGCCAAAATGGCAAGAACATCGCAAACTGCCCCGAGATATTCAATAGCAAACCCAATATAAATGATAAATAAATAAAAACAAAGCAACCTAACCTCTTTTCTTTCTCTACCTCAATCTGTTTTCATATAAATTAAGCCTAATATTCATCCACTATTATGAATGAAGGGCTTGAGAATATTTCTTTTAAATTTTAGTCGAGGGAATATCACCTGTCAGTGGTAATTTATTATTTCCCTTAAACAGCTTATTATGGGGATATCAATGAATCGAGTTTCAAGTCTCATGCGCACAATATTTTAGGTTTTCTGAACGCCAGACGTCAGATGAAACGTACGCTCGTACTTCACAATGAAATGTTACTTTCAATAGTCGCATGTTCATTCTCTGAAGTTTCAATATTCTAGTCAGTGATCTCATTCATTTCTCACCTCCGAGTCACCGGCTAACAACAAGTTGAACGGAAGAGTTGATGAATTGAGCGGGATTATTTTCCTGGAGAGATCTCTCAAATCCACGCCGTTGAAGTTGCTAACAAACAGAGCAGACTGGAATTCAACTCTGCTAATTCTAGACGAGTGCTTTCCTGCGTGAACAAAATTGATTAGTACATTCCCTCACTCACATAGGCATAGTTGGGCAGAAGCACTTCTTTAATGTACATTTCTTTGAAGACCAGAGAGTTTTTCTTATCAACAATAATTTCACGATCTAACTTGGCCCAATGGATGGATTAAGACGAAAGAATAATCCAAAATAAAGTATATGTCAAAATCTACCAAAGAAGTCCTTTTGCTCGACGTCTGAAGGCGTCATGGATTCCAGAAGTCTGTTCAGTTCGCCGAGGTCCTGCCCTGCCACTTTCCCGTGCACGATGGAGCCGCCGCCTACACTGCCAGTCAGGCGGGTAGTCAAAGAACGTTCTAGTCTCCGTATGGACTCGGATACATTAGCGATCTCGGCTTCCAATTTCTTTATTCTTTCTTGTGAGTCTGTCCCATTGACGAGTAAATTTGCTGATGAATGGATTCTAATATTTATATCAATGCCGTTTTCACGATTTAGACTTCTTGTTTCCGACGCTTTTAGTGACGCAAGTTCTGTTTCAAGTTCGCGCGCTCTATTTCTGAGCAATTCGAGTTCTCGAGATCGCTTGTCTTCGGATGACAATGGCGGTGCAGTCGTTGTCGAAAGGCGATGAGAAAGAATTGCTTGCTCACGAGCTAAATCTTGCGATATCTTGTACAACTTTTCTTCTTGTGCCATCAAATTGAACGCGAGACCGTGTAGCAGATTGTGCAAAGAAGGGTGAACGTTCGAATGCAGTTTGAAAAAAGTGACGGTAAGCTTTAATCTTTCTATCAAACGTGTAACTTCATTTTTCCAGCCATTTGCATCAATTCCATGATTTACTTCATTTAATTTTGTTAATAGATCATCATCATAGGTACGAGTTGATGAATTCGAGTAGACGATAGGGTATCCGTGAGGTATGACTTGGGCTCTAAACTTGGCTATTTCCTCCCTGACCTCGTCTACCGCTGCCTGCTTGTTGGCGAGTTTGGCTCTAAGCTGCAGAGCAGTCGCCCGTACATCGTCAGGATCTAGCGTCGTTGTAGTCACTGGTGCGACAGTTGAGGCAGTGACCGGGCGGATTTCTTCTTCGAAAACGTCACTCAAGTGAAGTCGGTGGAAAATTTTAGCCCCTGTTACCGTTTGATTTTTATTCAGCAACATGACGTCTAATGAACCATCGTTGGTGACCTGTTGATGAGAGTTATTTTCGGTTTCATGAACGAATTAAGTATCACGAGCTCAATTAGCAAATTATTCATATGTATATATACAGTAAATATAAGGCTAATGGTGACCGTAGAATATCAACATTTAGGCTGAAATTTACTTCAACTTCTAGTTTATTTCAGGGCAAAATTCAACACCGATAGTTGAAAATAAAAAGTTCACTGGGGCACTCCACGTCTATTTTTACCTTTAAATCGTTTAGCTGTCCAGTAACCTGCAATTTTTTTGCACGCAGTTCGCTGAAATGTGCCGCTTCTAGATGATGCACTAACCCGTTACGGTTTATAAAAAGATCTTCAGTCGAGACGTTGTTGAGTAAACGACTAATATTTACCGTATGGGCTTTCATTCCATCTAAAATAAACCGACCTTGGAAGAAAATAACAGCAATGATTAGTAGTTACCAATTATTGTTTTTGAAATGAATGACATTTAACCACAACTTTCGTTTGGTAGTATCTATGGTACCAACAATTAACACTCAGCCTGTGTGGTCAACAAATTGCAGAGTATCGTTATTGAAAATAGTAATGCAGCAACTTTAATCTATAAGATTTCTATACAATTTTGAACTATTTCTTCGTGAAGCTTGATACAAAAAGTAAGAAATTTCGAGGGTTGTCCATTGCGCGAGGAAAGATAGGAACCCTCTTACGTCGTTCGATCATTACTTGTATAAATATGCACGTTATTGGAATAGTTTGGCAGAAGTAGCTCCTCTATATAATTGTTTGATTGAAAACAGACTTACCGGAAATAATTTGAGGTTTTTGCGACCGTTTCAAGAGAACATCATTGCTGAACTCCGCCAAGTCGACACCGGTTAAAGTTTTGGTCTTCAAGTTCTTGTTGCTGTAGACGCTCTTCGCAACAAAAACCGAGCCTGAAAATAAATGTCGATTCAATTTAGTATCATTTTATAGAATATAATATCGTTATGGTTCCTGATCAGATACAACAAACTTTTGTAGCCACTCGTCCCAAAATTTAAGCCAATCCACCGGCAAATCAAATAATTAGTAATTTGGAACAAATTAATTTATGAAATTGAAATCAAAATAACTGATCACCATTAATATTGAAGTCGTTATGCCTCGACACGGAGGTCTCAAGTAAGCGTCTCATGTCAACACCGTTGATGTTTCCAGCGTTGAGGTTGTTGATGTATCCGACTTTACAGTGGAAATTTCCTGATAGATAAAATAAGAAAATAGCATCAATGAGGCCTAGAATAGATTGAAGAAGATGGACTTTGAGAGCCCAAAAATCTTCTGAAACTACTTTTGATTATTATCCATGATTTAGGACTGCCAGTAATATTTTTGATTATCATTATTTGCAAACTGATGAGAAATGTATAAAAATTTGCAAATGGTTTTTTCATGCTTGAAGAAATAATTAAAATCAGCAAGTGTTATTGTTACTCAATTTCATGACCAGAAATTAAATCCGGTCAGAGTTTTTGGGAGTCTCAGAAATAATAAAGTAGGTACGCCATTTTGAGCGTACTATTGCAACATTCAAGTTTCATAAGCTTACAATATTCGTTCTTCATATATAAATAAAAAAAGTCTCGAATAATGACAGGGGGAAACTTACAAGAATAAATTAACGTAATGATTCCTTGGCAAGATTTAAATGTGAACACCCAAAGACGAAAACTCACCAGTGATGTTCTGATCAGAATTCTTCGTCAAATACTCGGAAAAATCGTGTCCATTCAAAGTTCCTGCAAGTGTGATGTGGTCAACTTTCAACGTATCCAGGAAAGTTACACGGGCTGCGATGTCGTGATTGCCGCGCAATGTGATGTAATTTTCAAAAGGAACGCCATTCATGCTTTTCAATCGAACTTCATTCTGTTGAATGTAGTTAATTGCATTGAATTTAGCCTTTGGGACCAAGGGTCATTAATGCGGCTGAAAATTAATCAATAGGAGGCATTTATGAACTCGTTTTACGCATTATTAAAGTTTCGTCAAGCTCAAAGCCTGTACCTTCGGCGCCAAATCCTTCTTCCTATATTCTGATAATTAAAATAAATGAGCACCGCGTGATTTGTAAAAAAGAATATTGTGAGAATAAATCAGGTAATTTTTCGATGGCGAATTTGGAGGAACGGAAATGGCGTCAAAAGGGAGCGATCGAAAAAATACAGTCACAAATTACCTGGAAAGCAATTTTATCAAAGCGCATTGAAAGAATTCGGATTGGTTGCGTTGCCTTGATCGGAATCAACGATGTCTCATCAGGAACCGGAAAGCCGTTGACTGTACCGTTAACACGTAGCTTTGAGACGGATCCTCGGCCAACGACAGAAACTGACTTCACACGAAGGTTTCCTGAAATTGACGACAGACATTATTGCATTTATTTTGCTTCATAGGTAGGAAAATGAAAAATTGTGTGCACAAATAACTTTACCAGGAATGGAATAGATGAATGAAGGAAATATTTTTTTTTATTGTGTATTATTAAGTGAGTATTTCGTTCAAATATTTCATGCCTTCTCTCTCCAACTTATAACTAATTTTCAAGTTCAATGCACTAGCTTCACAAGTAAATTTAGCCAAACAAAACGCCTTGCTAAAAAAAATACTTTTGGTACCAGTCAGAACTGATCTCATCTACTTCTTGACGTCATTACTAAGCTGGATATGAAAGAAGAAATTGAATGCTGAAAGTCGAATAAGAAGAAATTTAAGAAATTGAATATTGAAGATGGAATAAAAATGATTTGCTGAAAATGAGAGAAGAAATTTATTGCTGGATATGAAAATAGTAAATGAATACTGAAAATCAAAGAAAAAATGGAATACTGAAAATCGAAGAAAAATTGGAATGCTAAAAATAAAAGAAGACTATGAATGTTTCAAAACTTCCCACCAACTCACTGGGCCAATCGTCGGGAGTGTCGACGCTGACCACACGTCTGGCCGCAAGACTCAGTCCCGCAAGTTTTGCGAGCAAAGAATCCGCTTTCTCAAGAAAATCTTCCGCGGTCGTCGGAAGCTCTCGAGGTGGAGAAGAAACCTTGGGTATCGATCCAATACGTCAAGTGTGAGGCAAAAAGTATAGCGGGACGCTAATAAACGAAATGTACTAAGATGGACCACAGTTAAGACATACAGATCCAAATGATGAATAAATAATAAAAAAGGCTAGGGGACGCTAATAAACGAAATGTACTAAGCTGGACCCCTATTAAGTCATATAGATCCAAATGATGATTTAATTTTTCTCATTTTTGTAGATGACAAATGTAGATTAAGGGTATAAATAACGAAGCTTATCCTGTGTGGTTAAATAACTTAAATCTTACGAAATTTAACGGATTCAATCAGCAGAGATGAGTAGAGAATCAACATGTACATTAGACTGCATTCAACAAATATTCCTTGGTCGTATTTCAATACTTAACAATATACAAGGGTAGATAATTCTTTTAATATCAACCTTCACGGCACTCATGTTGTGGATCACAAGACTATTCTTGAATTTAATATGCGATGAGAAGGTAGCGGGCTGGTCAGTTTTTGGCGCCTTGTCAACCAAGGCTTTCACAGAAGCAGCGATGTCAGCGGTCTGCATGAACTGATTAGCTGAAGCCGATAACGCGAAGTAGAGGTCCTGGGTAAAAATTTAAACATTTAAGCGAACAATATAGGGAATTATGCAAAATTTTTACCCTATGGCGGCAGATGCGTAAGCTGTCGGCTATGCTTTTCGTACATGAATGACTGGTAACCATAGATCACAAGCAGAAATGGATATCAAAATAAATTACACTAGTCATTGAATCCCTACTCACACTGAAGTCGCAGTCAGTGGTAGTATTAATGAATCAAAACTTGCATGTCACGAATAAATGAAGACTCGGAATGCTTGGAATAAATGGGGATTTGTTTCTTTCATTTGAAATATTTTAAATGATACGAATAAATGAAGACTAGTAACGTTACGCGTTGAGACCCGGAATGTTGCGAATGAAATAAGACTTAAAATGTTGCGGAACCTCACCTTGAATGGAGATCTGTGTACAAACTCCGGTCGATAAATGGTTGTCTCAATCCTTGAAGTGTCATTCGCGGCTGTATGGGCAACTGTTGAATAACGAACTTAAGATTAGTTTGAAGTACATTAAATGATAATGGTTTTAGATGCCCTAGATATGCCTTCTTGATTAGATATCGCTCCACTTCAAAGAGCCTGGATAAAATACTAAAAAACAATCATATCCATACGAGCACCCATAGTTCGTTACCTTAGCTGCTAACTTTCGATCGCATTCCTACATATTACTAGCAAATAAATGACCAAATGTAACATTTTAATAATATTCAAATCATTTTCTATCCGTGTTTGCAGGTTCTTATCATGTACACGCGCAATGTAATTCTAAACGCTAGTTCTGCATGCGACTGGAGCTTTATTATGTCGAAAAAGGATTTGAAATTTCAATTTAATCAAATTCCTCTTTAAAAACTTATTCTAAACAATAACTAAGACTAAGATTTCCCCTCGATTCCCTTAAACCAGACGCAACGAAAACTGCTTCGTAGATTAATAAAAATAACCATTCTATGTTGAATATTTTCTCATCTTCACACGCGGTCTATCTTCAAATTTTTCGCACCTACAAAGCACGGCGAAGGCTGATGTTTTATAGCAGAAAAGGAAGGACTGCTGGCGGCTTGGACGCTGATGGCGCTGAGTCCTTGGCGCAGACCACCGGGAGATGCGGGCACGAACCTCCAGCCGTCTTGCTGGTAAAACCTCAGCGCCGCGTCCCTGCTTGTCAGCGCTAGGAGAACTCCGCCCGATGCCTGCAGAGCCAACAGAAGCCGTGTATTCATATCCGAAGCCTTGCATTCATTTTCAAAACCATGCATTCATTTTCAAAACCATGCATTCATTTTCAAAATCATACATTCAGTTGCCACGCATTCAGTTTGACGCCACGCATTCAGTTTGAAGACAAGTAATTCAGTTCGAAGCCGTGCATTCAGTTCGAAGCAAGTATTCAGTTTGAAGACAAGTATTCAGTTTGAAGACAAGTATTCAGTTCGAAGACAAGTATTCAGTTTGAAGACAAGTATTCAGTTCGAAGACAAGTATTCAGTTTGAAGACAAGTATTCAGTTTGAAGACAAGTATTCAGTTTGAAGACAAGTATTCAGTTTGAAGACAAGTATTCAGTTCGAAGACAAGTATTCAGTTCGAAGACAAGTATTCAGTTCGAAGACAAGTATTCAGTTCGAAGACATGTATTCAGTTCGAAGACAAGTATTCAGTTCGAAGACAAGAATTCAGTTCCAAGCCATACATTCAGTTCGAAGGAACGCATTTAGATCGAAGGTAACTAATTTTATCAAAGAATTGGTTCTAATCATCAATTACACGGAATGTAAGCTGTTCCAGTTGCCAATAAATCGATCAGTCTTGTTCTGGTCTTATTTCAAGCTTTTGAGTGATTAAAATTAATCTTGATGAAGCCAAAAAAAAAAATCGATGACTCTTTGTTACCGATTTACACGGGCGATTGGGTAATTTCAGATTTCGAAATCTCGTCATGGAGCATTGCAGAGGATTTAAAAACACCATAGCTGCTCCCTATCAGTTCGACTCAACCATCCATCATCGTCCAGCAGCCGCGGCGATCAGGGGCCATACTTTTAAAACTCGCTAAGTGAACGTAAGTACTTACGCTCTATTTTCTTGTCTATGATTGGTGGATTTTGCTTGAAAGGCCGTCAATGATTGGCTGATGAACTTACGATCTCTCAACTTTTTTGAAAGTATAGGCCCTGGGCCTATACTTTCATAGCGGTAGCGGTATAGGCCCTGAGCCAATACTTTCATTAAAAAAGTTCGTATGTTCATCAGCCTATCATTGACAGCCTTTCAAGCAAAATCCACCAATCATAGACAAGAAAATAGAGCGTAAATCCACCAATCATAGACAAAGAAATAGAGCGTAATTGCTTACGTGTACTTATCGAGCTTTGAAAGTATAGGCCCAGGGCAGTAAAATTTGTAAGCTCGTACCTCCACAACGTGGATACCGGTGGGCGAGGGCACACTGAGGGCTTGGAATGGGAGGAACTTCGCGTTGTTGTACTTGAAGATGATCACCGTGTGGTTGTTCTGGCATGCAACTGTACGGAACAAGCTAGACCTTAAGAATAAATTTAAATTTAGTATAAATATATAAATTTATATTCATAATTGGGCACCAAGTTTTCAGTAATTCATAATAACAAACTTGGCTGCCAAATTAACGACTGTGGAGAGAATAATTCCACAGGATATACAGTTTCAAGTCCGTTTTAAATACCTACCAGAAAGGGCGTTTAACCGAAATTGCATCACTATTTTTTAATATAATCGTGCGTCTATATAAAAAAAAAATTTAATTCAACTGATCATTTTCAGCGTTACGACATTTACGACGTTTGCTCAGCTGTTTTTCAGTACCGGTAACAATAATTTTTAGTGCCATGAAATTAAGAAAGTTTCCCTAACTCACCTAGACAATCGAATGCAACAGCTAAGAACGTATCTTTTGCTACCGCCTCTCCAAGCGTGAAGACTTTAAGCGCCACGGCTGCTCCGGGAGTAGGGAGGCGCTGGAGAAGAACATAGCGCGCCAAGTCCAGCGAATAGCGGTACACCAGGCTAGGAAAACCTGCCAATTGAACAAACAATAATTAATTATTATAGTGTAAAGGATAACGCTTGAGACGTTGAGGAGAACCTGCTAATTCAACAAACAATTATCGTGTAAAGGATAACGCTTGAGACATTGATAGACAAAATTGTGGGAATATCTCTTAAATGTTTTCTTTAGAGCTTCATCTGTGTCGCTTCAGCTGGACAGAGCTTTTCATATTTAGGTGCGCTTCCCAAGCTACACATAGAATGTTTTCACTTATAAAAAAACTAGGCATGAACTTTGGATCAATAAATCAAAACTGCATTATACAAGATGTTGCAATTCACAATAAAAAAAAGAGCGCAAGGGGCCCGTAAATCCTGACTAAAACCAACCTTTTATGCAACTCTTTAAATCGTACCTACCCATCGCTGCTTCAAAGAGCAACTGCATACGCAATAAAAACAATAACGATCGAATTATATTAGACAAGTATCACTGTACCTAAAATTATGTTAGACCATTATCACGGTACTTAAAATTATGTTAGACAAGTATCACGGTACTTTTATGTTAGACAAGTATCGCGGTACTTTAAATTATGTTAGACAAGTATCACGGTACTTAAAATACAAATGCATTAAAGTTTCAGAAAAATTTAATCTTCCTCGAAATGTACATGCGACATGTGAAGTACAATTATTTAAAGTCAGGTTTGATTAACAATACTTCTAGTTAATTATATTTATATATACAGTCTGATTACTTATGACTTAATTACTTCTACTTAGAAGTATACTTAAGAAGTATTAAAAATACTTCCTGTTAATAGACTTATAGCCTATTTACTTTTGATATTCTGCTAAATTGGGGCCCAGTGAAAAAAATCCTGTTGCATTCTTTTCTTACCAAAAGAAATATAAAGATCTTGATTGTTCGAAAAAAGATATTAAGATATTCAGGGGAACACTTTCTAAATATTCAACTTTTCGAATAGAAAAGTTACGGTACATTTATTTCAACTAATTTTTTTCCCCACATACGGGAATAATTTTCACGGATCCAGCAAAATGGGTTCCTAAGCTCAAACGTAAATATGCAAAAATTATATGAGATTTGACCTTACCAGGTTTTCCTTCAGCAACCGCTAAGAAATGAAAGTTGTTGATGATAAAATGAGCAACTTCTTTGGGTGAATGAGCGGGCAACGTTTCAACCAAGTCAATATGCTGATCACTCCTCTCGTAGATCTGGATACTGTCTTCAAAATTTGCCACATTCGTGTTTTTGATCGCCCTGAACTGCTTGGAGCTCCTGAACTCTCCTTCCGTCAGGTTGGTGACATTTTCGCCGGCAAGCAATAGAAAATGCTTCCCATCGTGTTCCCTGAAACAATTAATGAGAAACCTTTTATACATTTTCGATCAATTGGGTGCCATGTTTTGAACCATCACTCGATGAATATTCAAATAAGTTACATATGACAGAGCCTTAATTTGTTATAAATCTGATAATATTACCTAGCTAACAAATACAGTACTTATCATTTGATTAAATATCAAAGTATTAAGTACTTAATACGACCAATGATTAGTCAATCCTAGTATACCAAAATGTTTTTAACTATCAAAGTATTAAGTACTTAATACGATCAATGATTAGTCAATCCTAGTACCAAAGTTTTTTTAACTATCAAAGTATTAAGTACTTAATACGATGATTAGTCAATCCTAGTACCAAAGTTTTTTTTAACTATCAAAGTACCGGTATTAAGTACTTAATACGACCAATGATAGGTCAATCCTAGTACCAAAATTTTACCACGCAATAGCCGAGGAAAAGTCGGTCCGGAAGACCGGTTCCGGCGAGGAGACTTTGAACTTGTCATGCAGAGGCCCACGGATGAGATGCCTCACGGAGACCTGGTGCAGCGCTGGGTGACCAGACGTGGACGCTGGCGGGGCACACGCGATGGTCACGGCTTGAGTGTTGTAAGGATGTGCACCAAGGAAACAATTTCCTGATCCTGGAAATCTGGCAGCTTCGAAGGTCTGAAATAAAATCTTTCTTTAAATAAACTATGAACACAGAAATTCAATTAAAGCACTAACGCGTTTTATAAAAAAAATTCATTCAAGTTGAGAGGTTAGAAAACTGAAAATCACTAAAATTTCCTTATGAGAGAAAAAATAATGTATAACTGGATGTTTTTAGAATCAAGTTGGTAGAAACTTGCTACCGATAGATCAAGTGCTACTCAATTTTGAGAATAAAAAGCAAGGCACAAATGAGCTCAGAATACGCAATTATAATCCAAACGCTAGGGAATACAAACGTTATTCCAATCTGAAATAGATTTCATTTAAACCTTATTTTCAGCCGTAAAATTTGCTCCAGTTTACCTTAAGGCTTGGCATTTGCAGAACATTAACGACTATCTCTGCATTTATTTCCATGGCGACGAGAAGTTCATCATTAAATGCAAGCCTCAGCGGCAGAGCAGCTAGTGCCTTTCCAGCGAAATTTCCTATGGGGATAAATCGCTCGGCAATAGCAAGACCTGTTGATGAGAGGATTGTAATTTGCATTAAATCATTCATAGCATTTTATTTTATGGGGAAAACTCGTCCTCCATGTATTAACATTTTTCATAGAAAATATCCTGACGGCCGGATGGCACTAAACTAATTAGCAACTTTCTCGCATATTAGAAAAAATCGGTACAAATTCATTTATTCCGATTCGATAATCCCATATATAATAATGAACAGGGGGAAAACGAAGGAAAAGCATTAGAAAATTTACATTATTGGTCAAACATTTTCGTCTCCCTTAGTCGATAGCATTCACCGTAAGATGACGTTGCCGAAAAGTTCACTAATTCGACCAGAAAATAACTTCTATTCTTAATGCATATCGTCACTTTAATTAAAAGGCATTAAAATATGTGGACTTAGGGGCTTTAGGGTCACAGAATCAGTCGCTTCTCACCAGCATCGTCTCGTAGCGAAAGGAACTGTGGAGCTAATTTGCGCTGCTCTCGAATTAATGGCAGCTCTGAAATGCAAACATTCTTACTTGAAAATTAACAATTAAATGGATTCTCTCCGTATTAAGCCTACGTCAAACATAAGATTTCATAAAACTTGATACATTTAATAGAAATATGAAAGTATAAACACTTATCAAATACGCCGATATAATTTATACATAGAGATTGATAAGTTTATGTATATGATTTGTATATGATATGTATATGTATTATTTATGTATGTTCAAACTTTATGATTCTTTCTAAACTTCCCAGCTATCAGCAACAGTTTAATGCAGATAAGCACAGAGAGAAATAAGATAGGGTTTTTTCAAATATTGGTGCACTTTTTAACCTCGTTTGGGTCATCCTAACCCAGTTTGACCCGCCACAAAGAGGTATTACGAACGTCCTCAGCTAATGCGGTGGTTAACAAATTGGTTTACTATTTTGAAAATACGACCCATTCGTTTATCTGAGCGAGCGTGTAAAGACTGCCAGCATCCTTGCCTTTAAGGCGCCCCTTGAATTTCACGGATATCCCCTTGAAGGCAATTAAGGGTATATCCTTACCTTCAAGGCGCCCTTTCAAGGGTTATCCCCTTGAAGGTAATTAAGGGTATATCCTAACAATCAATGCTCCCCTTAAGGGATATACCCTTGAAGATCATTAAGGGTATATGCTTGCATACAAGGCTCCCCTTAAGGGATATACCCCTGAAGGCTATTAAGGGTATATCCTTACCTTCAATGGATTTACCTTTGGAGGGGAACAAGGGTATATCCTTACCTTCAAGGCGCCCTTTCAAGGGTAATACCCTTGAAGGTAATTAAGGGTATATCATTACCTTCAAGACTTCCCTTAAGGGGCTCTTGGTGCACGTCGAGTCAGCGACGCGGTTTAGTCTCGTCGAGATTCTATTCAAAGTTTCAACTAGAAGCCAAACCTCATAAATAATATCCACTCAAAAATATCCGGACCAACCAATATCGATCACGTCAATCATTCAACGATGTAATAGGTATAGATTATTGAAGTCACAGTCATATATATAACTGCACATGAATAATATACGAATAACCAATAGCGTAAATTTTCATTATTTTCCCTAAAAGTTTTTATGACCAAGACCCGTCGAACGCACACAAATTTAAAAAACTTATCGATATTAAATCGTTTTAATTTCAGAAATTTTGCAACAAAAATCTTTCCATTCTCATGCTTCGGAGAATACAGCTGTACGTTTTGACAATACCTTCGTGGTTGGAGAGCTTTTGGGTCGCATCGATTTGTTCCTGTCCGTGCCACAAGCTGAAAATCATGAATCAAGGGTCGTATTATGAAAATGTGTATTGACCTCTGATTTATTCGTATACATACATATGTATGTTTATATATGTTTGGTATTAACAAACACGTGTACTTATTAGTTCGAATCTAAATCAATGTTAGCTTTATTTAAATTTATTTAAATTAAACTAGAGTGGAATCAAATTGAATCTGCAATTGAAGTTCAAGTGAAAATAGTCCATCATTCCACACCATATGTATAATACGCTTCTTTAAAAGAGGCGGTCAGAACGTTTAACACAATACTCGTACACACGTCCGCATGTCGCAAGGCGATACATGTTCCGAAGCCAAACTATCTCTACTTGCTTAATTAAGTACACGCAACCTCAAGGTACTCGTAGGAACAAATTTCTAAATTATGGTTGGAGGGTTCAGCTTAAAAAGCCGTCAGTGATTGGTTGTCGAAGTAACTAACTCAACTGTGATTACGGTTCAGAGTACCAAGATTGGTGCAGAGAGGTGCGGGTTCGATCCCAGCTCTGTGCGCCAGTTTCTGGTCAGAATCGGCGATTCTGACCGATTCACTGCAGAATTGTAGCAGTGAGTTGTGCGAGTTCGAAACTGCATCAAGCTGTGAATATTCTGCGATGTTTAGAATGGGCGACAGGCCTACGGCCTAATAATGCTGAAACCGCTATTATTATTATTTATTATAACTATTTGCGATATATTTGGCCCAAGAATTACTAGAGTGCACCCGAAGAGCTTCCTGTTCTCTGGTTCGCTCACCTCGTGGGGGCGTGGGCCGCTGAGGCGGCGGCGGCGGCCAGCGCCAGGACCAGGCAGAGCTGTGGCCCCACGCGGCAGATGGACGGCGGTCGCATCGCGTCACTGCACAGAATTATTCCTAGCCGCTCCTGGGAGACCGGAACTACGTATTCATAAGTTCTCAAATTAGGAATATGGTTCTACATGAACGATGCCACCGACACCCCACATGCCACCGACACCCCCCATGCCACCGACACCCCCATGCCACCGACACCCCCCATGTCACATGTCACCGACACCCCACATGCCACCGACACCCCCATGCCATCGACACCCCCATGCCACTGACACCCCATGCCACCACCACATTTGCTTTGTTATGTTCAAGTTCCAACATAAGTTTGGTCACAGGCTGTGCATATGGCTCGAACATGGGATAAAAGGTTTGATTGCGCCAATGTTTCAGCCGAGGTTCAATCATGTCCTCCCATTTGTTGAATCATCCGCAGATGCAACAATGAAAAATGGTATATATGTAATCCTAGAAGGTCATACATAAATAATATGTACACAGAACCCAGCTTTTCATTGCGCAAACGCGAGAAAGTTTGGAACTAATGCGGAGATAAAGAGAAATAATGAGGACAATCTTGTTCTAAAGAAAGAACACTTCTCGATAAAATAATTTGTCTGGTCTGCAGCCATAATTCCAAGGTACCAATCAACCGTATAAATTTTATTCAGCAGCGGCGGTAGCGACGACTTTGAATTTAGTTAGGAACCAAACCGCCTTGCGACGAAAGAGAAATTCAGTTCAGTCTCAAACAATCGTCATTTCCACATACCGGCACTTGAATTTTAAGTTCAACCTTAGTTTGTCTGACAATCTGCTGGACCTGAAAAATTAAACGAACGATAGCATATTCATTGCAAGCAATTCGCTACTTCATTATGCGTCGAAAAAATCGTCCGTGAATTTTTTTGCCAACTGCTAAGTAGGTGTAGTTAAACTTTCAAATAAAAATCCTTTCAAACTAGAATAACTTTATATACATTATCTGAAGATTTGCGAGGGCAGCACTGAACCAACCGCATAATTCATCAAGGTTAATCTTAATTAGCGATGTAGTTCACCTCCGCATTGGTTAATGGTCCAAGTGACGTGAATTTGACGTCACTCCTGGACAGTCCTGCTGACCAATGAAAGCTAATCCGATTAGGCAATTCATTTTAATCGTCGTCAATGCTATTCAGTATTCATACATGAAGTCCTGAGACCGAGAGGTCACGTCAGTTCACAAAGGGATTTCAATAATAGCAAACTAACTATTTTCTAGTCATCGAAATTATCTATCAACATCAGACACTTATTTCACACACTCAATGGTTTTTTCTTACATATCCATTATATTGCGTAATTTATAATGGCTTCTCGCACAGAAAATCATAACTTAGCAAAAATACATAGCGATCACTAGAGTTAGAAACAT
This sequence comes from Hyalella azteca, assembly GCF_000764305.2. Taxonomy (NCBI): domain Eukaryota; kingdom Metazoa; phylum Arthropoda; class Malacostraca; order Amphipoda; family Hyalellidae; genus Hyalella; species Hyalella azteca. The sequence goes on along the minus strand of NW_025938055.1, from coordinate 247,763 downwards.
TTTTATGCGTGTGTAACTATCCGTTATTTTTTGACTGAACTGGACTATACACTATATACAATTATTTCAATTGCACTAGCGAATCAGAAAGGTTTAAATATCAACATACCGAGCACTCGTTGTTTCAAATCGGATAGTTCAAGCACTTAGCACCTCAACTTAACTAACAGAACAGAGACTTTGTTTTCTTAAATTAGAAACATATCTGGAAAAGAAACTTCTCATCATAAGAAGAATACTTCCTTATCGGAATTAAACAATTTTTATTCATTAATATTATTTGCTTGCATGAACTTTATTCAAGTCTCGCTTCTGAGTTCATCGGTGTTCCAAACACCCGTAAAAATTTCTAACTCACGAGTCACGAAGACCATTTTTTTTTTTTTTAATTGCTTTTAAGACTTCGGGTATGAACAGATCACACCTCCCAGCCTGAGCACAACTGGGTTTCCTTGTACTATATTGCCACTCTGATTTCAAAGTAGATCTCTAAGGCCTCTCATCTCAGAGGCCAGAGGGAGAGAGCCAGTTGCGTCTGAATGTATTAATTGTAGGTTTGAGCAAGGGATTACAAATAAATCTGAATATCTATAGCTTCAAAATTCGCCGGTTATTTCAAGGAACGAAAATTACACACGTGCTTTCGCCACGAACGCAACTGACTTTCTCCCACGAAGACCATGAATCCACACGCCAATCAGGATTCAAAATGTTGCCACAGGAAAGAATTTATTGACACTATTACAGATGCATTAAATAAAATTCATCTGTAATAGTACAGATGCAATATTACAGATGCATTATGCAAATAAAATATTATCGGAACTCATTGAATGCTTCTCTCCAAAATTTGTGGTAATTGATTATAAGAAAAGTCGTACACTTTCCTCATTTTCAAAGCACATCTAAAAGAACGTATAAATGTTCAACAGCTCCAGGTTCTTATCGACTTTGTTATATAAAAAAAAACAGGTAATTTGAACGATGTTTCTGCATCAATATTCAATTACTGCACTGAACTCTGAGAAAAAGTTTGCTTAACTTTTGAAGCTTGTGAGATTACCGAATTAAGCAACGAATAACAATGGGACAACTATTTACATCTCTGATAAAACATTTTGCAGTTACTGTCAAAACATTTTTTACGCTCGCAGAAAATAATTCTGTGGCTAACTGCAAATTTCTCCAACTGACGGTGGAAACTATTCATATCAAGCAAATAAAGAGCTCACTTGGATAAAGTTATTTTATACCTACCACCTAAAATAATCCCAATTATTGTACTATGATTTTCGTTTGAAAATCTTCGGGGGACCATCTTAATTATACGCTCCAATCTCTAAGATTACTTTATATATCTCGATGAAATTATGTAGCTGTATAGACTCTGACTATAGATACTTTCAAAGTCGTCATTATCACTATATGCTAGTGTGTATTAAGGACTCCCAAACGTGTTCGTTGAAGTTATTGTGAATTTAATCGAAATTTTAATAGCTTAAAATTCTGGGTACATTTGTTCTTCGAGCCTAAAAAAACTTTGAAGACGCCACTAACCATTACTAATTAACAACATGACTGGCATAAAAGATAACTACCGGTATGTTATTGGCTTTATTTCATTTTTTGATGACATCTTCCATCATAACTTAATAAGTGAATTCTAACTAATCTGATCTTCAACACTAAGCTGCTTTGTAAATGGTAAAATCATATACATGCATCGTGTTATCATGTTATTAAATAAAACAAATTTGAGGGATATCGCTGCTTTGACGTAATTCTTTTTTTAGTGGAAGACAGAAATAGACGAGCGAAAATAATTTCAAGACAAATACAATCACCCCTAAAGAAGACATACGTAAAATAATAAAAAAGAAATCACTATATACAATTTCAAGTGGTCGATCCAAGGTTCAGCAAAACTATTTCCCAATGCCGTGTGCAAGGACAATATTAGGTGCGTCTGTCAACGACACGCGCACTCTACTTCTAGTTTTTCATAGCACTAGGAAGAAGCCCAAGCACGAATATACTAAATTCCCAGCACGACAACAGCTTTTTATAATTATCATTATTCATTAAATCCCTAATTTTAGGCAAGGACGCTAAAAGAACTTGATAATTATCAGTTTACCGCAAACAAGCTCCAAGGACGCCCATGTTTGCCGTCCGATTAGGACGATGAGTTTAATGACGATTAACTATTTTCCTTGTATTTGGATAAAAAATTGTGTATAATCGAACAATACGAGACAATAAAAATATTCAGGATGTCCGTCTGTGATAATTTGACCACAGCTTGCTCTCTTATCCATGTACGAGGAACATGAGAGCAAGATTCTTGATTCGTGCTCTTTCATTCATTAAATCCATATTCTATCAAACTTCGCCTATAATTGTTACCTAAAATATCCTAAATTAAATAAATTAATAATGAATGAGAGAGCAAACGTCAATAACTATTGATGTTTGGAATAGTATGGAATTAGTGAATGCGAGAGCAAACATCAATAACTATTGATGTTTGAAATAATATAGGATTAATGAATGAGAGAGCAAACATCAATAACTATTGATGTTTGAAATATGGAATTAGTGAATGAGAGAGCAAACATCAACAACTATTGATGTTCGCTCTCTCATTCATTAATTCCATTTTCTCTCGAACTTCATCGAAAATTACTACCTCAAATGCGCTAATTTGATTCAGGATCATGCAAGTATTTATTGAGTTCGATGCAAAGTAAAAAGTAAAATATTTTTATAAGGTATCCACACATCGTGATTTGCCAAGGCCAAATGCCCGATGCTAGTCAGTCCATCTTTAATATAATATGTCTCGTCACCACACACAAAAACTAAGAAGATCTAAACTGCACCACGAATCTTTTTCCCAAGTCAATTTTTTTTAATTGTCCTGATTTCCTGATTCAGTGAAACTTTTATAGAACTTCGGTGAGATTTAGTTCATTCAATGTTTCTATGCTTGTAAACTGTCTTTACATCGCTTGCTAAAGATACTCTACAGATGCCAAAAACAATACTCTACTGAAATAACAATTTATCGACTGTAGCTGATGATAGAGAAGCCAAGTCTTTGCATTTCCGACATGATTTTGATCAAGACAATTCCTCGAGTTCGCGTCCTTCTTTCCTTGATTCGTAAGCCACTACAACAACCATTATGGGCTCAATAAACCTATTTCAAATCTAAACTATAAAGGAATTAGTAGCAAACTGATATATATTCTATTCAGTCAAATTTCATCGTCTTCAGTACCAGAGATTTTTACTCCGCAACGACTCTATTCAAAATTCTTTTCCGACTCTCAGTTTGTTTTCCCATAACTGGCTTAATGCCATTAGCTTCATCAATGCAAGGCCTCGAGGTGCCGGAGAAGTTGAGTAATAAAGCACCTTAAATTTAGGACTGTTAGACTTGTCGCAACAGTAGCAGCGGAGCGCCCGTATTAATGCCCTGACAAGTGCCTAGTAATTAACAGGCCAGCGCCACGCCGCTTGAAGCGCTTAAGCCAAACAAATAATGAGACTGAAGATGACTTCCCGGGCACACGTCGCGCTGATGGTCCTTTACAGGAGCCGTGCTATCAAAACTTTATTAGGTACACTTTGTGACCTGAGTACTCTAATGGCTGCTTAATTAATCAAGTATGCGTAGCGGCGTAAGTACACGTAGCGGCCTGAATACACGTAGCGTCCTAAGTATACGTAGAGGCCTAATTACACGTAGCGGTATAATTAAGTACACGAAGTTCTGATTTCTCGCCGGTGATTGGTGGGTTAGGCTTGAAAAACCGTCTTGGTTGGCTGACGGAGTTACAAACTCTTAACGATTTTTTATAGTAAAGCCTAAGAAACTTGAGACGAATATTGATAGATTTAATTCAAAGAATGCAATAACAATGTAAATAGTAATGGCAGTAAAATTCTTTAGGGGTAATATTTTTTAAGATTCTGGCGAATGACTCTCGGCGCAAAAAATTTATACCTCAATCGAAATTTTTACATTACTTTTAGTAGCCAGATATATCCTGCACAGATAACCAAGGTATTAAATTCGCATGTGTTAAATTAGTCGAATAAATGAGCCTACGGCATGACAGTGAGCATGAAAATGGTGTGGGTTTCTCCCTGCAACCTTTTTGTTAAAGTAAGGCGAGACTGAAGTAGTGTCATATATGTGATATTATTAATTAAATAATAATACTTGTACAATCAAGTTGATTGACCGATGCATCTATTCAGTCTGATGACGCAATTTAAAATCGGCACAAAAGATGTCAAATGTAAAATGTGTCACAAAGAAAGTGTCTCTCATAGTATTTTTCACATCATAGTAATTGGTTATGTCGTAGAAGTATGCATATTAAGGTTCTATGGAGAGCGATGACTTATTGCTGCATATCAAGTTCAATTCATTTTACCTTAGTGAGGGATGCATTGCGCAGAGTGAGTGATGTACCGCGCAGAGTGATGTACCGCGCAGAGTGAGTGATGTACTGCACCAAATTAGTGATGTACCGCGCAGAGTGAGAGATGTACCGCGCAGTATGGGAGATGCGTAGCACCAAATTAGTGATGTACCGCGCAGAGTGATGTACCGCGCAGAGTGAGTGATGTACCGCGCAGTATGGGGGATGCGTAGCACCAAATTAGTGATGCGCAGCGCAGATGCGCAACAAGCGGTGCCTACGCCTTCGATATGCCGCGGGATGTCCAGAGGCGCGGCGCGGAGGCGACGCCTTAGCAGTTGCGCACAAGGCCATCCAAATGCCAGCTAATCACCTTCATTTTCTGGCATTCCAGACCGTGTCGTCCTAAGCTGCTAGAACCGCTCGATGTCCAACTGGTTCCAAGGACGACGGTGCTGTGACGAATGGCTTAATTAATGCAGCTGATAACCAAACTAGGACTAATGATGTCCGTGGTAAACTGCAAATTTTAGGCAAATAATTGTTACGGTTTTTCGTTTTTGTATTGATTTTCCAATATTAAGGCAAAAAGCTGTAGACAACAATTATATTTACAAGAACCGAGCTTAACGTGGGTAGCTGAATCAATCTTATCAGCGGTTTTCAGGCTGAAGTAATTAAATTGTGGACTAAAGTTGGTTATAAATTTCAATTTTCTCTAACTAATAATCCCGTATCGTCACTGAGTGTAACTATGACTTTATTTGAAATATATATATACGCACGGGCAGTGATGAGCATGAAGATATATTTGCATGTTTTTGTGATGTACATAGAATTAGTCTACAAACTTTTGCAGTATTTCTACACTGTTAGAAAAAACGGTGAAAAAACGGTTCCACCGGCATCCTAGTGGCCGGTCGCCCCGTGAAAATAAACTGTTTCGCCGTTTTTATCAGATGTTCTACGGATTTCTGGTGTTAAATTGGAATAAAAACGGTGAAACGGTGTTTCTTTTCACGTGCCGACCGGCCACTGAAACGCCGGTAATACCGTTAACGGTCATTTTTCTAACAGTGTATCACTCAATCCTCATCGTATGAATTCTGTTTCATTTAACCCTTGAAAAATATTTTCCTCGTTAAAACCTCATCATACTAATACCGTTTCATTAATATCCAAAAGAGTCATTTACCTCGATCAGCCCTCATCATAATAATTCTGTTTCATTTAAACCCGTAATAGATTTCCCACACGATGGGTGGGTCCAGCGTGGACAGACGACCACGTCACGAATGGCATTTCATGAAGCCTCAGAAGCCGAGCAGGCGACCTTTAGCTCGTCTGATGCGCCCAGGAAGGTGCACAAGTGATAGAATAAAATAGAATAGTCGGCACTGAAGAAATGTTCAATATAAGTGTCGGCACTGAAAAAATGTTCAATAGAAGTGTCGGCACTGAAGAAATGTTCAATAGAAGTGTGGGCACTGAAGAAATAGGCCCATGGCCCTGTTGCCGATTCTTGAATTTTTCGTGACTTGATTCACAAGGGATCCGGCCTTTGGAGCCCGATCTTTCCATAGCTGACGATTGATTGAGATAGCTGCTGGACTTATTGCCTGGTCCGTAATTTGCTAGGCATGGAGGTGTGCTGGAGTGCTGCTGCTCTGTACGGAGGAGATCTTCAAGAAATTGTCATTCAAATAAATGTAAAATATATTAAAAAATGGGGATAGGAAAGGAATAATTGATAACACAGGAAAAGCTCGCAAAAATTGTTGTTTGTACTGAAACAGCTTGCTGGAAGCGTTGTCTATATTACAGAAGAATAATTTGTACTAAAATGGCTTGCACAAAATATTTTGTGTACTTAAACAGCTTGCAAAAATGATTGTTCGAATTGAAACAAAGGCCAGAAATTATTTTTTGTTCTTAAACAGATTGCAAAAAGGCTGGTTTGTGCTAAAAGAGCGTATAGTTTGTAAATTTTATATTAGCTTGAGCATGTTTATTATTAATACAGAATCTTAGCAGGTAATTAAAACTAAAAAACTCTTTTGTGGGGTTATATTTATATTGACTAATTAATATACATTATTATATCTTCCCTAGAAGAGCGATTCTCTCAATATCCTCTATGTTTCAAAAACTATTCTATATAAATTTAGAATTAGTGATCCGAAATTCGAATTTAAAACATTTAATTTGAAGAACGTAAGTCACGGGCTATTTATTTTGAAGTTAATGAATATTATCAATCTCGACGAAAAAAATATTTTCAAATATGTGCGAAAAGTCTTCATGAATTACAACCGTAAAATCCTGAGACTTGAAAGTCTGGGGTAAGTCAAGCAAAACGAAGTTCCGAAACTGGAGGTGCACTGAGGTCTTAAATTGGTCGCACGCTCGACGTAAATTCGTTCAATTCATTGCCATAGAACTTTCTTGTCGCTGAAAAATAGCGCAATGCACAACACTTGGGAGTAAATCCAATCACTTCAGGCAAATTACGTTGAAATGATGTTGAAAATGAATCGATTTCGATGAAACAATGATGAATCAACGATATTTCAACACCAGATGTCTGGCGGGATCGGTTTCAATAATTTTTCAATCGAATGTTCTCTGCTGTTCGTTTGAAAATCTCCAGAACTGTGATGTTGCTACGCTATTGAAAGACTTGATTATTTGTGTTTTTTGTGTTTCTCTAGACTCTAGAGCCATAAAATAGTAAGTAACAAGGAACCAGTCTTGCTTCAGCTGGTCTTATGCATGCATTGATTGAAACGAGGTGTCCAATTTTCGATTAAAGTATTTTTTCAACTGCACGAACATCTTCTTGAGGCTTCAGGAGACTTCATTAATGATTCCTTGGTAGTTTTTACTATTTTTTCTGACACCAAGATTTGATACAAAGGATACACAAAAAAGTCCTCAATTTATCTAATCGACAAATATAATTCCTCAAGTTTAAGGAAACAATACTAATCTATGTACTGTCGCTTTACTACCGCTAGCAGATTTGCATGCAATAAACAGACATAGATAAATATAATTTCGGGATCAAGTTCAGAGCAGCTACTAGCCATGTTACGTCTATTTTCACATGACACTCCAATCACGCCAAAGCAACAAATAAACGAATCACTCTATTGCTAACAAATGAAATTCGAGACATTCGAAACGCATTAAATTTCGTTGAACTGGAATAAAATTTCCAGGTATCGTGTTTATCGGAGAGGAAGAGAGAGCGCGAGAAGTGGACCGTGACTCCTTGGTAATTCTTTTTCAGATTCCACCCAGAATCTGCGTACCGGTTTATCGGTGTCGCCAAAACGTGGACGCATTCTTAAGTATTTCAGGATCGAGTTCTACTCTCAGTTTTGTGCGACCAAACCTGATCGCTTCTTGTTCGATTGTAAAGGAGATCGCGTGCATGCTTACATGATCACACTCATGTCAGGGAAGACTGGAGAGGAGAACTCAGATGATGGGTTTCGTATATAATTTTGATATCGGATATATTTATTGCGTTAGATTTTTTGGTTTATTTTTCCGAAATGTTCATCCAAAAATCATTCATAAATCTAATTTAAATATGAGTCATGGACCAAATTCAAGCATCAATTATAGATCTAATTTAAATCTCACACAAGTACCGATTGCAAATATCTTCCATGAAATCATTTCAAATATCATTCACTAATCTAATTCTACGAATATGATCCTACGTTCTAATTCATTTTGAACTTTCCTAAATGAATAGAAAATAGAAATATGACTTATGAATTTAAATTTTCCTTCTGTGATTAAAAATAAAACTCTCCCAAATTTCAAGACAGACTTTCCTCTTCAAGTTCTTCCTGCCATAAACTTTCGGTCGCCGGTCAGAGGGGATAAATTACTATCATAACGGAGCAGAAAAAATCCATTTCAAAGACTACTTAACAATGCCCTAAATGAGTTGCACGAGCCAATCCTGTTCTGGTTTGCCGTTAACCTTCAAACCTTTAACGTAAGAACCTTCTTGTGGCTCTGACAAAAGGTCATTAAATTTAAGATGTAGCAGGTTTTTCCATCTCGTGAAGACTCTGATCTCACCCATGGGTCCCGGTCGCTTTCCTACAAACCTTCTTAATCAGAGGTAGCTTGAAGAGTCATCTCAGGTCATCAGGTGCATAGAGGGACGAGGCTTAGCATAGGCTGACGATGTACTGCGCTCCCCAGCACACGCTGACGATGTACTGCGCTCCCCAGCACACGCTGACGATGTACTGCGCTCCCCAGCACAGGCTGATCACCACACCATTCCACCACACCATTCCACCACACCATTCCACCACACCATTCCACCACACCATTCCACCACACCATTCCACCACACCAGTGAACCGTGACCATCACGTAGCGGTACAATCTCCCAGACCATCCTTATACCGGCGCACCACTAAAATATCACGAAGAATGCCGGCAAGAACGCTGCGAAAGCATGCCGACATGCCAAGCTATCATACATGACAGTTCTGATTGGTTCATATGGCGATAATTTGCCAGCGACGACCGTTAGCTTCCTGCTTCCATAATAAATATAATTAACGTCATGAAAGAAAATGCATTCGTGTACGGCTTCCAGGAGCCGGTGATGGCCACAACCTTAAGACAAATGGCGCGGTCGTGACACTTGTAGCGTAGCCCCTTGACCTCCTACTCCGGCGCCATGTCACACAATAATAAATTCTCCAACAAATTTTCTCGACAAATTAGTTTAATTCGAGATCGTTTACAACATAAACTAATCTATTTTACAGAACTTGTCTTCTTTACATTTAAATTGTACTTTCACAACCACCATTAGCGTTACACACACTTCCTTTTATGAAGAAATATTTTCAAGCGTGCATCCACCACACATAAATTGAACACAGTTGAGTCATAAACCTCAACCGCGTACTTAATATTTTGTTCCCCACTTTAACCATAACAACTATTCCCATATCTTCACCTCCACTCCACCCACCGCCCTATAAATCATAGTGGTTGCACCCTAGATCATGTCTGCTACCTCATATCATGGCTGCAGCACACTATATCATGGCTGCAGCATTCTATATCATGGCTGCTGCTCCCTATATCATGGCTGCTGCACACTATATCATGTCTGCTGCATCCTAGATCATGTCTGCTACCTCATATCATGGCTGCTGCATGCACCCTATATTATGGCTGTTGCACCCTGTATCATGGCTGTAGCACCCTAGATCAAGGCTGCTGCATCCTATATCATGGCTGCTGCACCCTATATCATGGCTGTAGCACCTTAGATCAAGGCTGTTGCACCTATATCATGGCTGCTGCACCCTATATCATGGCTGTAGCACCATAGATCAAAGCTGCTGCACCCTATATCATGGCTGTAGCACCCTAGATCAAGGCTGCTGCACCCTATATGACCCCCATGGCTGCTGCACCCTATATCATGGCTGTAGCACCCTAGATCAAGGCTGCTGCATCACATATCATGGTCGCAGCACCCTATATCATGACTGCATCGCCCTATATCATGGCTGCTACACCCTACGTTGTGGCCGTTGCTCCCTAGATAATGGCTGCTGCACCCTACATCATGGCTGCTGTACCCTAGATATTGACTGCTAATTAATTACCTCGCTCTCAATATGCAGTACTCGGCAGTGGTGATACCAGCTCCAGCTGCTGCAAGTATTTATTTCCTTACATTTCTTACCTTTCCCTTCGTTTGTAGGAGGTTTTCTAAAGCACGACAATTGCGCGTGAAGAACCGAGGGAAATCGCTACAAGAGGACGGTGGATTTCTCGCGTCACGCTGCACGTCATATTTTCCCTGGCACGGTCGGTACAAATTGCAACTAGCAACGAAAATGCAAGGTGATAATTGTTTGTTACTTATAATTTATTTGTTTGCAAAATGTGTATTATGGGGCAATGCCCCAAAATGTGTTTTTTCGAAGTCTTAACTGGGGAACCTCAGTGGCATGGAGAAACAAGAGCTAAATAGATATAGATAGATTAATCAATAGATATAGATTAAATAGGTAGATTGATTTTGAGTTATTAGTTTCATTCATTATATAGAAGGTAAGTTAATTTGCTCTAAACCAGGTTCTCAGATATTATGTTTAAGAATCGCAAAAACCACTGTGTCACAATCTTATAATTACGATAAATATAATTACGACATATTTTCGTCAGAAATTTAAACAACTTCATGTCATGCGTTCCTTGATGCGTTCAAAAAATAAGGTTCCCCCACTTACACGTGGCTTAAATATCTCGTATTTTGAAACACAGTTGAAAAAAAACACGCTGACCCAAGTTTGAACCAAATAAAAAGCCAGCAAACAAAAATTACGCTATTTTGAGGTAGACCAGAATCTTTTGAAATGCCATATTTGATAAAGAGATTATATAGAGTATGCGGCACGCGTCTTCGCTGAAGCAGAATGTGGACAAACATCGCTGAAATATTCCAGTATCAAGGAGAATCACTCAATTTAATCAACTATGATGAAAATTTCACTAAACCTGAACTCTAATTGACAAGAACTCTAATTGATAATCTCCAACTTGAGTTCTCAGTACCATGGGTTAGCATTCGTAAGATTTAACGCATTTTTACAGCCCCCCAAAAAATATATATGTATATAATTTAATTCACCGAAATAATTCACCGTCACCCAAATATGCGGAAAAAACGCGTAGAGCCAATAACGCAGGTGAATGTCACCAAGTGGAATATTTACAGGCATTACGGCTACATTTTATAAGTGTAAGGCTGCATTTTTATAAATGTAGCCTTAAGATTAAGAGGCTACATTTTATAAGTACATAAATATTTTTATATCATTAACAAACCACAATCAATTAATTCAATCGAAGTAGCTTGATCAAATTTCAGCCACCAAAATCATATTATACTTTTTCCTCTCATAGGCAGACATGCATGATTAAATCAGTCAGTAAATCTTAATAAATGTTTTATCAGACAAATCATTTGAATTCTCAAATTATCCCAACTTTAAAAAATTGATTACTTTGAATATTCATTTAAACGCCTCGCATATTTAGTTTATCAGCGATGCAACGGGGTTCTACGTTAAATCAATAAATTAGACTAACCATACACCATCCATTTATTTAATGGCGGAAATAAACTTGCGTGAACATTCTAACATTTTTCGTACTCTTAATGAAAATATGATTACCTTTCCTGTAACATAGTACAATTGTACATCCAGCAAGAGGATGTTGCCAGTTGGCATGGCTGACGTGGAGCTATCGACTTGGCACTTGGCACTATCGCTTTCTTCAAGGTTTACTAAAATTGCTTTCAGATTCATTATTGCTATATTCGATATCCATATTTTTGAGTTTTATGCATGCATTCAAATCAGATATGCACAAGGACCAGTTTCTCTCTCACGCTCAATTCGGCAATTTTTGAGATCGCTGCTCTGAAATTGGCTCGATGCAGCTGCATTAATATGCATTAATACGTTAATGGAGCTTCATCGTGACGTATAAGGCTGTCTAATTTACTTAGTAACTTGGGATCCCATATAGTTGGGCAGGACGATCGGTTACCTTAAATTTCCAGGAACTTTTCTTGTTCAGACGTATGTAAATTTTTGTATGTATGATATTGTAAATTATTTGTCCAATTCATTGTCGAAATCCGCGATTTTTCATCACTACGGCCATTCAAGTCATTAGGTGGAATAAAATTATATCTTGAAATATTGAAACTTTTGTTTGGCTTCCTACATTCAATTTTAATGCCTAGTGCACTGAATAAATTCCTCAATATTTTTCCAATGTTGACATCATTGACCTTACGTCGACAAGATTTCATTTCCTGCGGACAAGTTTTTATAATTATTTTGATCCGTGCCAAAATTAAATTTGTTCTCTGCAGCAAGTACGTAAACAGGAAAAACCATAATCTCTTATCAACGATACAACATAAATGATCACAACTTCCATTCATGTTAGATTTACGAAGTGTCGATGAAGCTCGGAACTCTGAATCATGAATTCTTATTTCAAGTACCGCTACTCAGTGGCATTTAGCGTTTGCAAAAATAGGTTCTTCCACATCAGTGTTCCAAATAAAGAGTAATTGTTGGTGAGAAAGAATCTCGGTGTGTTGGTCGATACGGTTATCCCGTTGATGGACCAGTTTAGCAGCTCCAACGACAGCTGGAAATTAAAATTTCTTGTTCTGTTGATGCACCGACGAAGTCTTGAGGAAACTTGAGACCAGATGGTCAAAGTATAAGACTAATGTGAGATTTTCTGACCACATGTAAGCTGGAATTAATATCAGCTTCTTTTATGCAGACGAGACGTCTTTTTGTTGGCATTATGCCTGGGGCGTGTCTCCAGCTGTGTAGACCATCGCATTCTTTTATGGACACTGAATTCTTTTACGGACATTGAAGGCTATAGTGCATGATGTGCATGGTCCCTAAACAGAAGCACCATCAGGAATGTACTAACGCTCCTTTTATCTTGAGCTCAAGTGTGATGACATCATGAATGGAGGCTAGGGCGAAGAAACTATTCAACCTTTCTTAGCATAGCTAGAGGGAGTAGCGGATTCTACGAAGCATTTAAACTTTTCATACAAGTTTATAATAAAGTCTTTTGTACTTTGTCCGGGCAAGACTAATGTATAAGAAAATTCACATCGAGTTCAAGCGATCATTTTCGCAGGTTATCTTTTCATGTTACGAAATCTGCGCTAAGTATTATTTTTGATGAGCGCAAAGTGTTCCATTATATTATGTCAACACCAAGTAAAATACCTGAGCGTTCCTGGAATAAGCTGACAATTTTGCTGACAAGTCATCCTCACAAGCAAAAAAAATTATTATGATGAGTGTTTATTTGATGGAAGAGTATTTGTTTTCATTCAGATGCGCTGCTACCTTCGAATAGGGGTCGATTTTAGGCGAAGTTCTGCGACATAAATACATAATTTTAAATTCAATAAGAACCAACGACAATGGCTCCTCACAGCCCAAATGCACGAATATAAATGATGTATTTATCTCAAGATCATTTTTAAATTCATTTACCATTCAAAGGTTTGCCATTCAAAAAGAATGCCAATTTAAAGCAACAGTTTTGGAAGGAAAAACAACCATTCATTAAGCATCGAACAGATTTTGACGATGACGTTCAAATTATCTCTTATATAATTGCAACAAGCTTCAGGTCGTCGAAACTAATACCGCGTCACAGACTCTGATGCAAGATGACCCATAAAAACATTTACGACTACTTTAGTCTTCGCGTCTCCTTGGTCTTTCGTAATGCATCGGCCATTAATTTAAATCAATTTTCATGCCAGTGAGCTCCTGATGCCAACATCTGTGATTAATTTAATTGTACATAAAACAAATCGTGATCTGCTCGTCCCAGGCATTCGTGACAGACATTAAATAATTAGTGCGGGCCATAGCAGGGCTCCTAGAATGCTAGACGTACGTCAAGTCAATGTCAAAATACGCGTTCGCTTTAAATTCTCAATTAAATAAGTAGTAAAAAATAAATAATTAAGCGAATACTGTTTTCAAAAGAAAACAATCAAACATAATTTGATTATCGTACCATGAACTTTACCTGTACAAAGCTTATATATTGTAAGCTTATCATTCCTTACATTATACAACTCATGCATCGACATTAATGGAAACTTTTTCATAGAAAGGAAGTGTTAACAAAATAAGTAAGCCAATTGATTCCGTAAGCACATTTCAATTGATTAAATAACCATTATAAAATCTAAGTCAAACTTCAGTCGAGCTTTAATTTAAAAACGTTTCACGTGTATCACTTTGGTTCCATTTGAAGAGCGGTAATAGATAAGCATCTGAATGCAGAAGTTTGTTCTTCAGTTTCTTTATACACTCCGCTTTAAGACATGATCGACGAGTTTTGTAATATAGGGAATAAATTACCTTAGAACAAGTTTTTTGAGTAGATATAACCTGTCTGATGATCTCAAGGTTTGTGGCTACCGTGGGCGATGTTGGTGCAAGGTTCTACGCACATGAAGTGGCCTCATCCTCATCCTGGCCTTATTTGGCCTCACTAGGCCTTGAGGGCCTCATCCTCACCCTGGCCTTATTGGCCTCATTAGGCCTTGTTGGCCTCATCCTCACCCTGGCCTTGTTGGCCTCATTAGGCCTTGAGGGCCTCATCCTCACCCTGGCCTTGTTGGCCTCATTAGGCCTTGAGGGCCTCATACTCACCCTGGCCTTATTTGGCCTCATAAGGCCTTGAGGGCCTCATACTCACCCTGGCCTTATTTGGCCTCATAAGGCCTTCTGGGCCTCATCCTCACCATTGCCTTATTGGCATAATTGTTTACTCTCAATTTAAATCTCTCTGACACATGTACTTCACCTCGTTTATGCAATTTATTAGACAAAAATTATAATACAAAATTTATAACCAAACACTATGTTACGCAATGAAAGCTGATTATATTGCTCTTACTAAAAGTTTCCGTTGTTTTATTTTTACCAATGAATATATTCAAGCGGTGAATTTTCATTTAAAATTAAGATGCAAAACAGTATCTCCTTGATTTATTTTTTAATGAGGGCCTCTGCATCTTGCTAGTTTATACTGCACGACAAAGACTGCAGAAAAATTCTCATTTGAATGTGCGAAATTTTATCATAAAACTATAAATTTGATCTTTCAATATATCATTCTAACAGTATTTGACGATACTTCATGGTTGCCTTTTAATGTAATCAATTCATTTTTTAGGTTGAATTTTAACGCATCTTTTATATTTCAGTACATTATTTGCATTAACCTTTACATTACACCAGAGTCGGAGCGAGTGCGAGGCTCACGTTCCGCCGCTCACAAAAGCCGGAACAGTTCATTGGTCATGTTTCTGGAAGTGATTGGTAGCGCTATAAATATTGTTAGTTCCCCTAAACGACATTTGTCCACAGAATTAATCCCGCCTTAGCTTGTTATTATAGCCTTTAAGCTGAATAACGCTAATTTAAATTTAGAATTATATGTCAGAACTTGACTACACAAATACACAACACGGAGTGACAGGTTTACTGGCCATAAATACTGGGAGAAAATCCACACGGCTACCTTGCTATGCATGGATGACCGCATCCGTTTCGTAGCTAGCGCTTTTACAATCGATCTTACGAGGCGTTTGTATGCACAACAGCCCAGTTGGAGATGGCGCGGAGATATGGAGAGACAGGGCAGTTTGGCAAACCGGGGTCGGGGCAGCCAGACATTTCGATTTCGTTGACCAGCTCCACGACACTCATCCAGAACTCGATCATGAAAAGAAAATCTTCATTTCCTGGCAGAAAAATATAATTTTTGCAATCTGTATTTTTTTGTCACTGGCAACAATTGCCATACAGTTAAATTATTAATTGTCTATGAGAACCTCTATTAAAACGGGATAGAATTAAAGATCGTGGGGTTTGTACCGTGCATGTGAGAGACGTAATATCGCGTGCTCGAATTTTATAGTTCGGCAACTCAATGCTTGAGATCAGAAAACGAAAAGTTCAGTATAAAAGTTAATCTGCTGTTGAACATTTCTCTGATTTAATTGAGAATTATATAATTAATTGAACTAATATAATTGTTTGAATAAGTACCGGTCCAGTTTTTATCATTATTTCTACTCCACAGCGAAGATACTTACCACGAAATATGATGAAATTTGCGATACTTGCTGTAGGCAACTCTTTTTGTAATAAGTTAGGCTGTGTATCAGGTAATAGAGATTTACATTGGCGCTGATGCTTCTTTGATAACCTCTTAGCAAATGAAATGTTATTCGGAGACAATAAGAATCACACTCACTTCGGATAAATTGTCTGATTTTCAGGACCTATCGGAAGAAGAATCTTGCATGGAAAGCCTGACTGGAAGGTCTCATTTAAGCATGGAAAGCCTGACTGGAAGGTCTCATTTAATTTGTTACGAATACTTGTCTCTGTTTCTGCATATGCCACCTCTGTTGAGGAGGATTGGTAATATTACTCGGTAATTGACGGAAATTAATTATATATATTAATTATTATATAATAGTTACATATCTAAATGCAACGGTAAAGACCAAAGTTTATAATACCAAAGCTATTTAATTCTGTGAACAGGACTCTGATAAATCTCGCGTGTCTGCAGGCCGTTCGTTATCAAAAGAATCGCGGCTGTAGCCCCACGGTCAAATGCCTTCTTGTTTTCTGCTTCGGATTTTGTTTCTATTAGAATTTAGAGATCCGCTTGCAGGCCAATGGTGACATTTCTCACGATTGCAAGCCTATCGCAAGACAAACTCCAGTGATATTTGTGGGTTCTTCTGCGCTACACTTAAAAGAATTAGTAGGAAATATTGTGAAAATAGTGACACGCTTCCTTACCCACAGCACAAGCACTGCTGATACTACTGTTTGGCAGAGCCAAGCTGTGTCAAGATAACTGACACAGAAACAAAAAGTGCATTGCTATTTGGACAATGTTACACTAATTTCTCTAAGTGCACCTATAACAGGGCTCTAGAAATGCTGCAGCCGTTATCACAAGATAGTGCTGAAGCATGTCCACGCAGCGTGTGTTCAAGACAAGTAAATTGGATTTGGACTTTCTAACGCATCCAAAATTATAAATAAATTTGTTTTCCAATATCGAATGGCTAATCATTACAATATAACGTCGTCTAAAGGCGTATCATTATTTTCCGGAATTTTTTATCCGGAATTTGTCCAGGGGCAGGATCATAGAAATTCTATTGTTCTAATATTCTGTAATTTATTAATTCATTTAATATAATCCGTTTTATGATGTTTACTATTCATGGGAATTCGACGTCTTCTATTTCTAGTTGTATTGCCTTCTGTCGAATCAACAATTGAAACGAGTGCAACCAATTTTGATGTTAATTTACGAAAGCACACATATTCATTCTGTGTTCATCTCATTAGACATAACTTTCGGATAAGTTAACTTATAACTGAAAAAACATGAAATTTTACTCTTTTTAAATGTTAATATAATTTTTTCTTACCGGGAAGCAGATTTCCAATACTTCGAAGAACAGGAACCAACGGCTGCAATTAACCCACGCTTGCAAGGCCTCAAACATACAGCAGCGGCCCTTGTCGCCTGAAACTAGCTTTAATCAGAGTCCGCCTCACTGATATTTAAGCTAATTATTCTATCCGAAAGCCGTCTGAAAAACTGTGGTTTCTAGTGAGCAGTACAGTGAAGTATGGTGAAAATCCTTAGGAGAACTCTCTCCTAAAAATTTTTGTACGGAATGTAATGTGTAAATCGCAGCAACGAGAAAATTTTTTTTAATCTTGTTCATCGTTTTGATGGAAACATTCTTTCGGCTGATTGAGAATCTTATCAATAACTTGGAAGGAACAGTTTTACAGTTGTGTGATAGTTTCTTGGTTGGTATTTTGATCCATTTTAATAGATTTGTTCAGTGCTTTAATTGTTGGTTCATACTCAATAATTCAATCAACTGCTCAGATGACATGAAAATGTTCCTGATTGAATTATGGAGCTCAGTGGATTCTGTCATTAACTCAACACTGCTCCTCTACCTCACTAATTAACTAACTTAATTACCTCTCAGCAAAAATAGTGTGGGGTTATCAAGCAATCACTCTCAAACTAGCGTCCTTTATGAGAAAAAAAAAGAAAATTTGCGATGAGCTCCTGGAAATGCAACCGGGCTTACCAACCCGCCCGCCGCCACAACTCTTCATTGCCTTGACATATACAGAGCCGCTGTGACGAGATTTTTAGCCGCACCGAGACAGCTTCTGTCTTGCGATGATGCCCGAGATAAAAACAAACATAATAATCTAATAATAAAAACAAACACGATCTCCAGACAGGCTAGTGAAGGCTGAGATGCCACACGGGGATTATTTTGTTGAGGACTGAGATGCCACACGGGATTATTATTCAATTGAGGACTGAGATGCCACACGGGAATTATTTTATTGAGGACTGAGATGCCACACGGGAATTATTTTATTGAGGACTGAGATGCCACACGGGAATTATTTTGTTGAGGACTGAGATGCCACACGGGGATTATTTTATTATGGACTGATCGAGATGCCACATGGGGATTATTTTATTGAGGACTGAGATGCCACATGGGAATTATTTTGTTGAGGACTGAGATGCCACACGGGAATTATTTTATTATGGACTGATCGAGATGCCACACGGGAATTATTTAATTGAGGACTGAGATGCCGCACAGTAATGATTTTATTGGGGACTGAGATGCCACGCGGGAATTATTTTATTGAGGACTGAGATGCCACAAGGGGATTATTTTGTGTCTGGCATAGCTCCATAGAGATGGGATACTCCAGTAAAAATCATGGCTGGATAATGGAGATCGCTGCGTCACTGACGGCCATATGTCTATTTCCTAAATTCAATTTTAAAAGTCTTTGAGTGTATGGAGACACAGGCTAGGCATTGATACCATTTTTTTCGAACCTTTTTCCGGCAATGTTTTATGATCATTTCTTATTCATTAAGAGATAAATAAATGCGAACTCATATTTCGGAAACATGAGCGAAGTCATATTTTAGCTTTTCCAGAAATTGAACAAGAAGGATATTGTTCATAAATCAACAATACTTTATTTATTAACAGTGACTCGTAAATGTAAAAATGCGCTCAAATAAAAAATAAAACAGCGGCAATTAACTTGAGGGAAAGAATTGACTTCCTCGCCTTCGCTCAATGAGGGATTGACTTCCTTCACAAAATCGTTGAATTATGAAATTTATACAGGAAATATTTAATTAAATCTAAAACTTCATTGATGATTCTATTAATGAATGAACCTGCGATATGTGCTGATCGTCCCGATATAAATGGCAGCATACTCCTACTACGAGCAGAAAATGAATAGGCCAAACTGTCTAAGTATTGAAGCACTTTCAGAACATAGCATTATTATAATAATAATAATAATAGCGGTTTCAGCGTTATTAGGCCGTAGGCCTGTCGCCGATTCTTAACATCGCAGAACATTCACATCATTTTGCGGTCTCGAACTCGCAACTCACTGCTACAATTCTGCTGTGCTTAACCGCCCGGCCTCCTTGCCGATTCTGACCAGAAACTGACGCACAGAGCTGGGATCGAACCCGCGCCTCTCTGCGCCAATCTTGGTACTCTGAACTTTAACCACTGGGCCACCCTGCCCCCTTTGTTACGCATTGTTACGTCCTTTTCCAGGGTAAGAATGACTGACATGCAGGCAAAAAATGCATTGCTATTTGGACAAAATCTCGCTCATTTCTCTGAGTGTACGTATGCGTCAGCAAGTAGTAGGCAGAATGGTGACTGTAGCAGCACCACAATACACTACAAAATAATGGCAATATAATGTATAATATATTAACATAATAATGACAAAATTTATGCATGAACCAAATAATAAATATCAATATAAAACTACAATTACTATATAGTAAGCAGTAGGCAGAACGGTGACTGTAGCAGCACCAATACACTACAAAATATAATGTATAATATGGCAATATAATGTATAATATAATTTATTAATAAAAGAATGGTTAAATTTATGCACGAACCAAATAATAAAAATCTATATAAAATTGCTTTTTCTATATAATTGCTTTTGTAATCTAATTATCTATCTAAATATCCCAATTTTTCATTGGAACGAATAATATTATTGTTATAGGATCTAACGTCAAACTAAATGAATTTCATTTTACTTGTGAGCGAAACTCTTATATGTGTAATGCTCGGCTCTTTTATTTGTAGAAGAAATACACACAGATATGTGCTGGTTGCATAGTTTTTAATTATAGATAAATATTCTAATTCATAGAATGAACTTCCCTTGCAACTAATTTGACAATTTATATACACATTATTCTAAGAAGTGATGGCCTATGAAGAGTTTATTAATATGCCAATCTGGGATAAGCGTAGCTAAGTTCCCTAATTCTTAAGGATGAAGAACAATGGACGTGCAAGGCACTAGAAAGGCCTTGCTCAGAACTGTGCTACTACAATAGCCTGCTCTTCTCGTGTCGTCCCTGACATATCGCCTCCTGTCTCAGCTTAAACCTGTTACACTCTTACCTCTACCAGACTCACTTCCAGGCTCATCAATTCTGAGCTGGAATCTCACTCAAGACAAGCTCAATCTCGACACTCACTTTAGGTGACGCTAAAATTATAAACATCAGGTTTTAATTTATTTCGAAAGAAAAACATCTTTTTATCGTAAATAGTGCTTTTATGGACGAGTAAATTCTATTTGATAAGTGGCCATCATCACAAATACATTAAAGAGTCCATAGGACATGCAATAATTTTTTATTTAATCATATCAACATTTTGCAAAAACTTATTATTGTAATCAAATTAAAAAAATCTGTGCACCGTTCTCCTTCACAAAAAATTCTCCCTAAAAATACCGTTACGGTATATTATTCCAATGAAGCGGGAAAAACACGCGAATAATAAACTATTCCAGAACACATGCACTACTTCCCTGTTCATGTTGCTCTCCGGTCCAAATGTGAACACAACGCGTTTGTTTGCGAAGAATATTCATGGCAGCGCTCATCAGCAATCGCTGTATCGTCCATCCATGTTTGGTGAACAATACGAAGCTTTGTAGCTGCAGTCACCTACGACACGCGATCATCTTCCAGTTATTTATTGCTGCTTCGGGATCATTTTTCTCGCTTGTGCGTTAGTTACTTCATCTCCATTGCATAGCATCTCTCGCCTCCCATCGCTCTGATTATTATTATTGCATCCATCTTCGTTTTGTGACGCAACGCTGGCCACGGCAACGCCCGAGACGGCAGACAAGTAGATGCAGGCCTCAATCATATTAATTATTTGCAAGAAAACATTCACATTCTAAAGCGGTTAGGCAAGTGTTTCGAAGCCGCTCTTTCAGATGTTTTATTTGTAAGCCTTATTTATGAAAGATATTAGAAAAGCTTATTCATATCACTTGTTAAATATTTGCTTCAAAACTTTCAAAATGTGTTTCACATGAACTTCATTTCATGGGGTTACTGTAGATCAGTCATTCAATTAAATATTGGTGCCGCACGCCAGGAATAATAATTAAGAGATTCATATCCAACATTTTTACTATGAAAAATCAATGACTGAAGCATAAGTTTAAATGTAAACATTTAATCACTGTTAAAAGTCGCACTCACAGCCTTACTCCCCTAACCGTGCGCAGAAATGTCCATTGTCGCTCTCCAACCCCGAAGTAACTACATGCTCGCTGATTGCGTCAAGGCAATCGATAATTCTTGTTCCAGGATTTATCAGATGAGTTCTATGATGTGTCATACAAAGCAAAATGTTTATCACTGCAGACAATCAATCAGGACCGTTTTTATCAATCAGGACCGAGCTCCCGGAACCTTATCACCGACGTTCATCTGACATTTTATCTTGCTTTGACGATCAGTTGGATTATTTTTGCTTGCTCGTTTAGATATTTTTAATCGCGAAATGTTTTATGGATTTTCCGGAATATGGCGCACTCAGCGTATATATGGTGATTTGAAAACCGATTTTTATCGTATAACTTTAGTTGACATTCTTCCACCCAGTAACTTTGATTTAATTAGATGCATGGTGCCTATGATTGGTCTTGTTCAGCCATGTTCTAGCAAAATTATCTCGGTGCAGACAAGGCTTAAGTTTATGCACCGGCGACCTGAACATCATGGAAATCTTGCACGGCTGAGCGCTTGGCTACCCTCAGGACCTCAGCGTACTCACAATGAGGCTAGCAGTGAAGGCTTACAAGAAACATAAATCAAGAGCAAGAATTGGGGGACTGTCAGATGCCAGCCACTTACTGGCAACCAACGATTCGCTCTTGATATTCAATTGGAGAGAGGGAGAAAGAACTCCATTTTTTCGTTTCTCCATATTTTTTTTATTTTCCGAATCAGCCTACCTAATCTAAATTATATATGAGACTTACCATTATTATTGATTCTAAGGGCTTCAGTCACTTTTTATTTTAAGGAAACTTCAGTTCAATATCATAAATGAATAAATTTTGAACGTGATAAATTATTGATCCAGAGCGCGGAACTTTTAGCAAAACCAATTGCATTTTTCATCCCACTTCTTGATTGAAGTTATAGCGAGATCAGAATAGCCGTTTTCTGAACTGGGACTAAAAGATTAAGAGACTGCATTTCCCTTTCCATGAAATTGACTGAAAATTAGCGTTCTGATAAAAGTCTTTGCGGTCAATAGGTTGTAGGTAATCTTGGAGTCACGATCGCAATTTCAGCTTTCACGATGTCAACTCGAGGCTTACATTAAGCTTTTCTTAACGCTGCATCTGTTGATGAATGTTTTGCACCGAGCGTCGCGTCCTCACTTTTTAAAAGATATTCAATTGTTAAATAATGACAAATAATATCTGACTGGCACTGAATTCATATTTCTATTTAAATCCATTTATTGTTGTTCAATTGCTTTCGAAAGTAAACCCATTGAAAATTTCCACGATGACAATATTTAATATGAAATCCGATTCTACAGTCAGAAATTTACGTGATTCTAGATTCAGTCTTGTGGTATAAGTACCAATGTCATTCAGGTATGTAAAATATTTTAATTTAATCCTTTGGCCGATCGTACTCACAGTTCTAACTCGGCATTTTTCTTTTTAATAATCATTAAACAATTAAGCACCGACTGCACCGACTATTTCATCGTAGATTAATTATAATTATATAGAGCCTATTTTATCATAAATTAAATGCAATTATCTAGAGCCTATTTTACGTAGATTAAATGCAACTATCTAGAGCCTAGTTTTTCGTAGAATTATATGCTCATTTTATTATGAATTAAATTCAGTTGTTGAGCCTAGTTTATCGTGGATTAAATACAATTATCTAGAGCTTATTTTATCATGAATTAAGTGCGCTTTTCCTTTGCCTATTTTATCGTAATGCCAGGATAAGTTAGCTGATGCTTGTGAAATATGAACCTGACCTTCCTGTCCATTGCCGGGGTTAGGAATGCGCGAGGAAGTTCAAGGAAAGTTGCCCGCCACAAAACTATCTAGTCTGCCATCTAGAATGCGAAGCTTCATTTTAAAAACAAACGATTAAGTGGTGAGTGCATTCCATACTCCAAAACAGCAAATACATGAAACTTGATTGTAAATTCCATCAGCCTCTGTCGAAAAACATGAATTTGGATTCTAAAGAAAACCCACGACAACGTTTCAATGTGTTGCAGTCACGCTAAATTTTAATTGCAATAGAAATCCGCATTAGATATTTTGCTATTTTCCGAAAAAATTGGAATATTCATAGAAGAGTCAATACTTTATGTGTGATTACCGGCAATTCAAAATTAGGTTTTAACGAACTTGATATTCTTGAGTGATCTCTACCATTTTTTCGGAGAGCGTTGTCATTTACCGGACACTTTGCACATGCGACGAAAGACAAGTGCGATGCTTCACAAATTGCACACTCGAAAGTTAAACTAACTATTTACAGAAGTGGATGATTAATTTAAATTCGTTCTCAATTAGCATGAGCTCATTTTATCAAAAAAATATGACGAAACATCAGTCTTTTTATGAAACAGTTAGTTATATATTATCATGACTAATTTAGCTATTGTTGAAGTAAAAGATATTTATTTATATTGACTTGTTAATATATAATATTAAGAATTAGTCTGAGCCACCGAATATATTACCAGGAGAAAGATCTTTTAGCGCAGCCCATGTCTAACTATTGCTTCATCTTCAAGCAATCATTATTCACCTCCTATGATTAATAGCACTTAAACATTCACTTAAACATTAAACTTGAATATCTATTCACACCACAAGCCAGTTTATTTTCGTTTGTAGAAGTAACTAAATTTTATCCTCGAAGAATCACAAATTTATGTTTGCAACCTATAACTAAACCTGTAAAACTGAATTATGATCTGCTAAATCCTCATAGAGAATATTCAGCTCAATATTTAGCTCTGAAATATTCGACAGCTTGCAATGAACTTCGAAATTTTCATAATCATTCCTGACTAATGCACGCTGCATTAGTGCGTTTTATCAATTCCTTCTTATCTATTATTACCTATTATTATATTTTACTTATTATCTCTCAGCAATTAGCAATCACTGATCCGTGTTATGGATGCAAGGCTTTTTCTCTTGGCCTCGTTAGCTGATGGAAGTTATTCAACAATTGCATTGCCTATATCATCTATATTCTATGCATCTCATTTCATGGTCCCCCTGCCCACTAGGGTATTTATTATTATAATCTACATTCCTCGAGACATGAATATTATGATTGTCGACTGCAGATAATCCTCTGAATAATTATGAGTATTTTCGTATTAAAATGAATACAGACACTGATATCGGGATTTGACTCAGTAATATCTACTAAGATCGACAGTCGTTTATAAAGAATAACCTTCCCTCGAATCTTGAAGAATTCTGAATAGAAAGAATATAAATGAATTGAGGAACCATTCAACCTTCGCATAATTGGAGAACATTACTTTCGATGGATTCCGTGGGGCATTGCGTTCAATGGAGTCCGTAAGGCATTTTTTGAATACTCAAATTCCTAAATGCTCACTAACGGGTAGCTTAGAAAGTTCGAATGTTGCTCACAAACGGGCAGTGTAGAACGTTCGAATGTTGCTCACTAACGGGCAGCTTACATTCTAAGTCTGCGCATCAATAAAAGATATACATTTTTCACTGGCCTCACGCAGGAACCATGGCATGTAAAATGTCTGTTAATTCATACCAAAAATTATTGTATGATTCTATTGCCAAGTTTTTTCACCAATTGATAACATAAAATCGCTTCGTTGAAATACCATCATGACCCTCTGGCATAAAGTCAAAAAATAAATTCCCATTTTCTGGCAAATAAAATGATGAAATTCTCGTTGAACATGCAAAGGTCAGTGCAGGGTAATTTAATCTAAGTAATAAGGTTGAGCGAAGTAAAAGTTCGACTATAGTCTAGGTTATGCTGCACATTATACCCTCTAAAAACTTGTTACTCTACGCATGTCCAGCAAATTCTGATCATGTGAAGCCATAAAGGTCAGTAGCGAGCAAGAATTCCCTTGTTCGTACGCTAGACAGGCTTTTATTGTACCAATTAAGGGCGACTATGGTTGGCCACCTAAAATTTTGCTCTAATCATATACTTGCAATAGTTAATATCAAAGATGATACGAAACATCAGCTCAGTGAAGACCATGTATGCCACCCAGACCACACTCAAAGAACGAATTGGTGAAGGTGTCCAAATAGTGATACACCTTCCTTCGTCTAAAGTCTAAACTAATACGTCTCTCTTCCGGCATAAACTAGATTAGGATGACCCACACAAGTGGCAATAGTACATCGCTATTTGGACAATGAGTAACACATTTTTTTAGTGCAGATCCACATAACCCTTGACTTTCAAGTTGATCGTCTGCTCGTTGCAGGGGCACTTTCTCCCCTAGATATGATGCATGCAGATGACGGCACAAGAAGGCGACGCTCGGGGCGACACGTGAAGGCTTCTTGCCAGGCTGGGGCCGAAGCTACTCTTAGCAAGGGTACACTCAGGAAATTAAGTAGCCATATTGTCCAAATAGTGATCTACTTCTTGCACGTAGCACCGATGTGTCCTGTTGCCGAGCCAAACATAGCCAGGATGACCCAAGCAAGGCCAAAAAGTGCATCAAAAGATGATGGATTTTTGTAAGGCTGAGAACGAGGCCACTATGCAAAGGTGCGCCGAATATGGTGTACCTATGGCCATTCGTGGTTGTGATCATTGCCATCCCAGTAAAAGTCAATTTTAAAATTGGATGTGTATCTCGTTACTTGTATTAATTGATAATTTAATTAGTTGTTAAATTAATGGAAATTTTATGAGCGTTTCGGCTTTCTTGATTGACTGATAATAACTCAGTTGCAATAAATTGCTTTCCATACCATATTTATATGTAGACAAAGATAATATAAAGTCTCGGAAGTTGCACCTCAATTTCTATTTCAAACTACTGCATTACTTGTGCATTTTTGGAAAAATAAAAGCGCTCGAGAATCCTTTGAAAATTCATTTGTCATAGCTTGTAGGTCGAGCAAGCTCAGAGAATTTTCAAGATATGAGTATTAAAAGCTGTCTCAGCCATAAAATTTTCCGCCTAATGCAGCCAGTTCAATCGGTGAATAGAAAATTCCAATCATAATTCTATAAAGAATCCTTCAAAAACTGCGTTCATGAACGCTCTAAATTTTTCTGTCTCATTTATGTCAGAGTCTTCTTCTGAGAGCGCAACTGTCGAATCCCCGAGCAGTGCGAGTCAGGGCCCCGGCCCCTGATTGCATCATGTCCTATAAAAGCAAACCAGATGCCTCTCAAGATTGCCATGCCTCCTCTGCGTGGTCAGTTTTTTCCAAGACTCATTTTATTCAAGCGCTTGTTGGCCTGGCCAGCCTTGCGTAACCAGACCCATGCATTCGGTTATCTCCGAGAACGCAATTTTTCTCTCTAAGGTGAATCTTGCGAGGCGGTCACTATTTTCTGTCATTGTTTTTCCTCTGCCCAGCATTGCATCTTTCAATCAACACGGTCAGCGATTTAGTTATGCTTACAAGGTCTTATAATCCGGAATTTAATTTTTTTTTCAAATGATATATTGAGAAGGCTTTCCTGTAACGTATTTCAATCAACATTTTCAGCGGATCTAGTTCTGCTTGACACATCTGATAATGTTGAAATTCAATTTTTCAAAAGGTAATTTGAAATGGTATACGTTTAACTTCTTTCAATCAACACGGCCAGCTGATCTAGTTCACTTTTTAACGTTTAATTATTCAGATATTTTATATACTCGTCTAAAGGTATTCTAAAAGTATCAATGTAACATATACCCTTTCATCACCCCGATCACACACTTCCTCAACGACGTGAAACTTTCATTGCGCGTATCCTGTTGTGCAGTCATCCTACACCAGGCGACACTAATTCAAGCGAAAGTTATTGATAAGTCTGGGCAAGAAACGTAGTAGCGATCGCTCGCTCACGCTCTCCTTATTCGTAATATTGTGATACCAGCACGACGACTTCTCATCATCAGGCGTCCGTGCCCAGGAAAAGAGGCGAGCGGAGCATCGCCATATCCAATTACTGAGATAAAGACCGACTTTAAAGACCCACTTTAAACGGGATGCGACAATCTTTACTGATCAGTGCTGAGACGGAGTCACATCTCGGTAGCCTTCGATATTTTCACACCCGTGAAGGGTGCGACGTAATTGAAATTATCTTAGCACCTCTGGAGGTTGTGGTACGCAAACTATAAGCAAAAATTGCTTATTGCTGCGTTCAAGCAATAAATGTTAAATAAATGAAAATTTAAGAAAAAATAATCGATCAAAATAATACAGAAAATCTAGAAAATGGCATACAATTGCATAGCTGTTATTTAAATATGCAAATAATTTTAGTAATAGATTAAAAGTTAATAATTATAATTACTTAGTGGATTAAACCCAGCAATACGTGCATCGTACATTCCGAACACCTCATGAATCATTGTGATGACTGCACAGAAATTGTGATTTCCGATTTTACTTTTAGGTAGCAGTAACTGATGATACCTCATTCAATGAATCGTATCACGAGAAGATTATGCAAGGTAAGAACGATAACTAATTAGCTCACTCCGCCCTCAAGAACCACGATCCGGAGAAAATAATAGAAAATAATTGGTACAGTCATGATGCCGAGAAAATTCGCCATCATCTTAAGGGCCATGATGACTTGCCAAGATGACCACTCATTATGGTTATCAAAACTCTCATCTCCATCCTTGATCAAAGTCGGCCGAACTTCTTGAGTGCGATGGTCGTCACACTATCAGAACAAGAGTTCTATCTCCAGCAAACCCGATTATGTATCACACTGAGATCAAAAGACAGAACTTGACCGTCATGTTTCTGAGGAATTGCGAGCTATGCCTTATAAGTCGGAAAGTGCCCATAGAAAATACGAAACCACTTATTCGGTGACACAAAGAATCCAGGTATGTAATGGAACCACAGCTTGTGAATTAATAGATTCAGGTTAGTGGTATTCAATTAATATTTCGAACCATTTTGATTTATTTTATTTATCAATAGACATTTTGGTTATCACAGCGCCTAATTTCGTATTCTATGCAACAGGAACAAAACTCTAACTAATGAATTTCCAATTCACTCCTTATGGTAGAGAGCAGCTAACTCGTTTTTTATATACACTTAATTTTGACTTCTAGTGTACCACGTATACTCATACTTCTGCTCAGAGACTCTATCCCTCGCACCTAAAACATTTTCACTCACAACACACATTAGAAACGCTCCACGTTTGCCATGAATTTTTTAATTGCCACGTTTGCCACGAATTTTGCTAACTCGTTTTTTATTTACAGTTAATTTTGACTTCTAATGTACCATGTACAGGGTGAACCAGAATTAAGTAACCCTTTTAATTTGTTAATAAATAAAAAACTAAGAACGTTATTAAGTTGAAACTTGTTTTATTTAAAAGAAGAACATTTTAATGGTAATATTGTATCCTAGTTTTAAAATATAATATATTTTAAATGCCCACCACAATTGTTTTGACAAAATAGGGCTCTTCTCTTCGTTGCTTTCATAACCTTCATCAGTAATTTCCCGGTATCCGCAAATTTTCGATAAAGAGATTTAATTGTTTTTTTTTTTTTGAAGGACTGATTCTTGTTTTGAAATGGATCCTGTAATCACGTTGAACTTCTGTTATTGACATCGTCCTGATGTAGGTTTGCAGAATTTTCGTTCTTTCTTCTTTGCTGTAGCGAATCATGATGAAAATTTAAGGCTTGATAATTAAACACAAATTTAGCAAGCTATACAGGAAAATGACGTAACTATGATGCAATATTACCATAAAAATGTTCTTCTTTTAAATAAAACAAGTTTCATCTTCATAACGTTCTTAGTTTTGTATTTATTAACAAATTAAAAGGGTTACTTAATTCTGGTTCACCCTGTATATACTCATACTTCTGCTCAGATACGCTATCACTTGCATCTAAAACATTTTCACTAACAACACACAGAAACGCTCCAGGTTTGCCATGAATTTTTTACTTGAGTTGCATCGCATACGCCGTGCATA
The DNA here is from genome assembly GCF_000764305.2 of Hyalella azteca. Classification (NCBI taxonomy): domain Eukaryota; kingdom Metazoa; phylum Arthropoda; class Malacostraca; order Amphipoda; family Hyalellidae; genus Hyalella; species Hyalella azteca. The sequence goes on along the minus strand of NW_025938055.1, from coordinate 217,998 downwards.
GTATCGAGCCAGGAGCAGACTGCCTATCCTTGCACTTGTTGATCTCAGTTCGCGGGTCGCATTCCTGGCACACTTCGCAGACTGGAAGCCAGCGCGAGACCTCGTGATCCAGAGTGGCGAACTAGCACGACTGGGGGTTCGTGGGGGTATAACTGGGGGATATGTGGTGATTGCTGGTGCATATGTGGTGATTGCTGTTGAATATGTGGTGACAGCTGGTGGATACGTGGTGACAACTGGTGGATATATGGTGACAGCTGGTGGATATGTGGTGATTGCTGTTGAATATGTATGTGGTGACAGCGGGTGGATATACCCGTAGCATGGATACGTAGTTAGCATCTGGGCGTCAGAGCGATTTAACGCCACAAGTGAGTCATGCTTGAAATTTAATGGGTCAGTATGACCCACAAATGGGGCAAGTGAGTCAAAAAAGTGCATCGATTTTCGGACGCGGTTGACTCATCAAAGTGGGTCATCCAGACCCGCCCATTTCTCTCAGTGTAACTAGATACGTGCCAACATCTTAACAATACTCGGCAACAGCAATTAGGTGCTTAAGCACGGAGAAAGTATTAGCAAATAGTATTAGCGGTAAGTATTATCCACTTCGAATAACGGGCTGAGAAATAAAAGGAAAATTATACATTTTATCTTTAATTGTAAATTTTCTCGAAATTATCAAAAATTATAAGAAATTGACCCGATACTCGCAATGGGAAGTACCTGCAGCTAATACTGTCATTGGAATATCCAATGACAGTATGTAATTTCTACCCGAGTATTATCATCTGTTCTTACATTCACTGACAATAATATAATTAGTCAAGATTTTAATTTCCATTATTTGACCCTAATTCGGTTGCTTTTGATCTTAAAACTTTAATTAGATATTCATGTGAAATTAAATGCTCAAATTGCATTTTTTTCCATTCTATGACCGATGAAAATATTCAAGGGAACTTTTGTAAATTGATTCCACCAAACACGGGCTAATTTCAGGATGAGAATTAATGGGAATAAAATGCTGTGGGATTTGTTATCAATTGGCAACCGCTGCGTTATCTTTATGGACGAAGCCTGATTGGCTTGGCGACGACATCGGCCTCGTTTGATAGATTCAGTTCCAGTTACTACGAAGACTTTAGCTGTCCATAAAACTTTATTACATTTTTTCTTTCAAGTATTAAGTGATTAAATCAACCATCCGGCGATGGATAATACCTAATATGGTACATACAATAATGAAGACCTGATTTACGGATGCCTCTTGACGTTGGAAGAAGAATTTGGATGGACATGAATGATAATTTTTGTTTGTTTTTGTTCCCTAGCGAGGTTAAAGCGCCCCTGAAAGACCCCCCATGCTGTCTATGGGAAAACACTCTAATTCAGGTGAAAACTCTCAAGCATTTCCGAGAGAAACAAGCGCCCTGAAGCGGTAGAGAACAATTGGAATTCGTCTTGCAGTTCCCTACATGTTCAACATGGCCAGAAAGAGCCCCCGGAGGCGAGTCTAATTGAGCGAAACAATCAATCAGGACTTGGAAACAAGTGAGGGCGGGGAAGGTGGTGCGCATATCTCGCCGAAGGTTAGGAGGGAACGAACTGGGCGTGTCGGCCGAGAAGACTGCAAAGGATGCCTTGCCTTGCACTGCACGCTATCCTAAATGTCAGCGATGTTGTCTGCTTCTTGGTGTCTGCGTCCAGCGCTCCCATACATGCTGGGCCATCAGTTCTTGCCGTCTTGATTAAAGAAAATAAATTTTCAAGGTTGGGACGATCAATTTTTGTACCCCAATCGGTTGAATTGTTTTGTGACCCTACATTCCAATTTTATTATCCTCATGCTAATATATTCCTCTGCAGGTTATAGAGATTCTACACGGTGATTAACGGAAATTTTCTGTTTTGTATTTCGCACTATGCAGTCAGATAAAAAAAGGGAAGGGAGTATTTCATATGGAAGGTAAGGTCATGAAGTTTTGTGTCCCGCCTGGTCAGCTGTCACTATGCATAGGACAAGTGAGCAGCGTGCGTCTGCTGTAGGGGCGTACTTTTCTAATAACAGATTTGTCAGCATTTGTCTAATAAGCAGATTTGTCTCCGTCTGAGACAATATTTTGCAGAGCGCCTCTTCTTTGGCCGGTCCGATCCCCCAATTTGGTTCCGTCTGATTTTTTATGGGGTTATCTTGAATCAATTATTTTTAATGATTGTCCAATGACCCTAACTTATTTGAAGAACAACTTACGCCAAGCCATCGCAACATGACAGTCAATATGCTGCTTCAGCGAGTTGAACGTAACTTTAGAAATCGACTGACTGAATGCATTGACAATTAGTCAATGTCATGCCGTCATTAGTCTGACGTCATCTTTGAAACTAAGCAATACAAAAATTCAGGCAATGTCTTTTTCAATCAAATTTATATAGTAACGATATCTCTACTAGTTCTTTTTATTGAGCTTTAAAGTCAGGTAGCGTCCCTGCATCACCCTATACTACTCTCAATTGCCATACAAGTTTACTCAACTTGAATGATCGTTTATCTACCCGATTAGCACACGTACGAATTCTGCTCTGCTTCCATGTTACGAGTTGGTCTTGAGTGTTCAGTTAAATTACGAGTTAGTGTATAATTTATTCTAGTTCAATTAAACAACCTAAATCAAATTCGAAGGTCAGCCCTTTGATTTGGTTTAATGTTTGCTCTTAATGCGTTTAATTCTGTAATAGTCTCCCAATGATACACTTGGCGGTACCAAAGCACACGTTACTGTATTAGCTTTAAATAGGATTGGATTACATCCGACTTGTTGGAAATAAATTTCCAAAGCCAAAACTAACAGTCGCCTTTCTTAATTATTCGCGTGGATGTAAGAAATCTTGTTAATATCAGCCATAGTTCATTATATATTTCTAAATTTGTGACCGTAGTGTTTTTTGACACCTAACACTAGATTTCACTCAGAAATCAAGGTTGTTTTCTTTTTTAGCGCTCTTATATGCGCCACTGATATCATTAGAGACACTTTGCCATCATATGCAGTCTGCCGCTCCTCTTCTTCAAGTTTTTGCTGATATGGACAGCCATGTTTTATGGTGCAGCTGAAGGAAGCTCATCACATAAGCCATGTTTTGTGGTGCAGCTGGAGGAGGTTCATCACATAAGCCATGTTTTGTGGTGCAGCTGAAGGAGGCTCATCACATAAGCCATGTTTTGTAGTGCAGCTGAAGGAGGCTCATCACATAAGCCATGTTTTGTAGTGCAGCTGAAGGAGGCTCATCACATAAACCATGTTTTGTGGTGCAGCTGGAGGATGCTCATCACATAAGCCATGTTTTGTAGTGCAGCTGAAGGAGGCTCATCACATAAGCCATGTTTTGTAGTGCAGCTGAAGGAGGCTCATCACATAAACCATGTTTTGTGGTGCAGCTGGAGGATGCTCATCATGTAGGCCTATTAAGTCACTCTGTGCCACAAGAAACTAGGCTGTCTCGTCCTAAATGTCAGAGATGCTTGTCTGTCCAAGTCTATTTCCCAGCTATGAGGGTCATCACTATTTTCCTGAATTATTTTAATTATTTACGATACAACAATAGTTTAATATATTAATGGTTTACGATCTAACAGACATTAATCTTAATCACGGATGCCAGCCATATAAACAGTGGCAAACATATGCCGCTAATCTAAGCTTACTAAACTTACAACCTGTCTCTTATACACATCTAGATGTGTATAAGAGACCTCATCTATCCCGCTCGTCTCATCTATCCCGCTCATCTATCCCGCTCGTCTCATCTATCCCGCTCGTCTCATCTGTCCCGCTCATCTATCCCACTCGTCTCTATCCCACTCGTCTCATCTATCCCGCTCATCACACTCGGCGTGCAGAAGTCACAGCGCCTCTGCAAAGGCGTCCTCATTTTGGTGCTGCCAGAGCATCGCTTGTTGACGCTTCTTCCAAACCCAAATTCAACTCACAGGCATTCGCATCTAATCAGTTGATTGTTTTTATCACTGCTGCCTGAATTCTCAGTACTGCTCAGAAACAACTGATACTAACGATATATATCGGTAACCGTGTATTTTTAGCGCATTTTCTCAATTATGAAAAAAATGCACAATTGTGCTCGCCATGTCCGCCCGTCCGTCCGTCTGTCCGTCCGTGACTTCATGTTTTCGTCGACGAGAAAATGCGCTCTCTGTCACTCACTGCAGTGAGTACTGAGTTATATTTTTTAACTCAATATTCACCGAATACACGTCACTATAATTGAACTAGAGAAAGTGATTGCCATAACTTATGCAAAGTTTACTTTTATTGTTCGCAGAAGCTTTTATTTTTTTGCGAGCAATACCCAAAAGCGGGAGGCTGGAGCCTGATCCTGAACAGCTTCTCCTGACGCAAGTTTTTCAGTCGGTCTGACATGCCTCGTTTCCTCATTGCTCTTCATGCGGCCAGCGCCCCACTTTCTAAACTGGCCGGGCGCTATAGAGAAATTTGTTCTAGCATATCATCTTCACTTTAGTTTGAATATAATTTCCGTGATCAAAATTATATTCACGCTAAAATACTCATAGGAAAATAAAAATAAAATACTCTAATAAAATACTCATCATCTTCACTTTAGTATGAATATAATTTCCGTGATCAAAATTATATTCACGCTAAAATACTCATAGGAAAATAAAAATAAAATACTCTAATAAAATACTCATCATCTTCACTTTAGTGTGAATATAATTTCCGTGATTAAAATTATATAAACGCTAAAATACTCATAGGAAAATACTTAATTTGACGAGAACATCTGGAGTTGAATTTGGGAATCGTTCCAGTAATATTCCAATCTGAGGTTCCACAGAGTAGTAGTGGCGACTCTGAAGAGTTTAATAACCACAATTTGCCGAAGGATATTTATTTTTCCAATTTTCTTATCTTACGAATCTTTCATATTTTAGCCTGGAATTGTTCTTGGAAGAACATTTCTTGCTAATATTTCTCGTTTTGTAACAGTCCTTGTAATCTGCTTCTATTTGTGTTCTGTATGATAAATTTACAAATAATTTTCCCGTAGCCTCATGCATCGCTTTTGCAACACCATTGTCTCTCATTGAACTTTCCGGCGGGATTTCTAATAATTTAAATAATTAAACTTCTAAACGTCAATATTCAACATTTTATGCATTGCTGAGAGTTTTGATCTTTCCGCACACGCTCGAAAGCAAAATGTCAGAGTACTTTATAAAGTATTATTTCGATATTCTTAATATCGTTTTAGAGCATCAAGTTTCAATACGTGCTGTAATGGTCAGAAGCCTTCGAGTTGAAATGATGTATGTAAAAGAATCAAAAGAATCTCTCATCAAATTCGATATTCTTCAGGATGGAATTTATTGTGCAACTCTCATGAAGATACAAATCCCAGAACGAATTAGCAACAAAAACTTAATGAAAAAGTTCTCGCACTTCCAATGCGAAATGTCAGCCAAACATTCAAAGCTTCACCAGTGGCTTGCTACATTTTCAATGTCGTCCGAATGTTAGGGCCAAAGGGCACTTTTTCTTGATGAGTTTGCTTGGCTTTTAACCTCAAGAATATTTTTCGTACGATTTTCTGCTCAAGGAGCAGCGCATTCCTTCTGGGCAACGAACATAATAATATTACATTCATTCTTCTGAATATATGATTCTTAAATTTCAAGTGTTAAGATAAAGCGATAGTGGCTCATGAGTTTCATTCAGACGTGCGCTGCATTCAATGTAACGAACTCATAGAAACCTTCGACGAATTTAAACTCAACTTTTAACAGATGGCGTCGAGAAATTCCAGTCAAAGAGTTTGAGATTTAATAATTTTATATAATTTTCTTGAGCGCACATTCCAGATGAGAGCTATAAGAATTTACGATGAAGATCTGGTTCACGATATGCCGGTAGTTAGTAGACATTACAATCAAGTCGACTTTTCACTAAATTACTAAAGCATAATTAATTAAATGAGCATGGATACTTCAAGGAAAAATTTCGAATATAGTTGAGCAAAATACTGTCCTAAATAATCAAGTTACGCTATCGACTAATTAATAATTAGATAATCTACAAAATTTTTGAGTGTCATTGTTAAAATAAAGTTGTTTAGTATGTCTTATACTTGATATTATTTATAACAGGCTCCTGAAAACAAATGTAATGTCAAAACTTAGTATAAAAGATGATGACATAAAGCCGACAATATTTGAACGTAAAATATTGATAAGCCGACAGGTCTCAGTATTCACAATTTTACCTGGAACTCTACGGTACACACGCGTATACTTTACGAAAAGTTGCACTCTCTGAGTTAAGAAACCTTTAAAGTAATGTTGAATTTTAAATTAAGCAGAGCTCATCAGTAGTTGCGCGTAAGAAATTATCAACTTGATCACATTATACAGCAGATTTTCCGTTCTTCAGAATATTTAAAACTTCTCATTTAAATTTATTACAACGTATTTAGGTTCCACCCTTCGTCTAGTAGAAGTAACACTTGTTATTAGACTTCCAGATACGAATAACATTCGATAATGATAGTTAAATTATACCTAAGCTAGGGGTTGGTCCCTGTTAAACCATCTCCAAAAAATATGAAAGGATACGGGTTAAGACGACCGACTCTTACTTTTCTACAAGCCCAAATGACTTGAAATTCTTGTGTTTGACATCTCTGAACTCGTTTCTTAATCTACATCAGGTTTAAGATTCATCCTACATAAAAAGAAGGGTCTTTTACACGCCACTATTCATGCATTTCTCGACTCAACGTTTCCCAAGACTGACATTTAGAGCTCGCCGGTCAGTTTCCTACTGGCAGAATACATCGAGCTGCAGCGGGCAGCATTTCCATTAAACTCGGATTCAAGTCACTAAAAAATAGAGCTAAGAATCCTTGCAGGTCATCAGCAGCATCCCCAAAAGCCTGGAGCTTGTACACAATAGCACAGTTTGCCGTGTCGACAGTGAAGGGAACAGTGAAAGTAGAACAGACCAATACCTTGCAGAGCACTCAACCCGCTTGGGATGGACAAGGTGTGGTCAACTCTTATAATCCCTGCACAAAGTTCGTTATGGTCGTTATTTGAGCGATGCGAGGAATACATTTGAGGATTAACGTCAAACTCTGCATTAATTTTCCACTATAAAATGGGAAAACATCATTTGAAGCTTGAGACTAAAATTCAAGCAGTAAAATTTGTTAATGTATCTCGTTAGCTGACGACCTATCTTTTTTTGTGGAAATTTATCTATTTTCCATCACATTGTTCTTCAATATTTTTATTTTGAAACAAAAAAAATCGATTCAATGTAGCAAGTATACCGCCTGCAAGGAGGATTATTCCAAGTTGGTGTTTAATAGGAATTGTTAGTTCCTGTTGACTTTAGTTTTGCATGTTGAGGTTCAATATGCAGCATCATTGGTTGGCGCTGACGCAACTGAATGCTAGTCTGCTGGTCTGACGCCATTGCTGGTCTATTTTTCACAAGTTATTTCCGATCTCTTCAAGTAACTAGAAGTTCGAAGCTCGCTTATATCGTAATTCAGTAAACTGAATTTTTAATTTTATTCATTAGGCAAATTTTCACAGTTGCGGACTTCACAGTTTAGAATAATAAAAGCCTCAGACATTTTTGATTATTTCAAAGAAATACAACGTTTTCTAATTATATCCTAAAATTCATACCAAATAATTTTCGATTTCAAATTTTGATGCAAATATTGTTTGCTAGCGCAGATGCTGGGATAGCTTAGCTCTTTTCATCACAAGCCGAATAAACAGGCTGGCCCTAACAAAAGAATTCAAACTCACTTTCCAAGGTTGTTTCCCTGGAGCGCGGAAAGTTTTTGAATGACTAGTAGTGGATCTCTATAAAATTATGTGTCTTAGAATAGCAAAGTTGTTTGAATCCAATAGTTGATTTAAGGATATTTTAACACTGCTACATCCTGGTACTAGTCACCAAAAAGTAAGTATTGTAAAATCTCTTCGTGTTCAGTACCGTTTTAAAGTTTAAATTTCATGCTAAACATAATTTCCAGTGAAACTCGCGGCATTCTTCATTCGAGATCAAGTTTGAATGAACTTTATTTTGGATATTATAATTTAAAAAAATAATTTATAAACTACGAGGTTGCATAGTAAAATTTCGTAATTTATGGTATTGAGGGTTCGTGCGTATCTTCTGAAAATGCAGACCAGGAGAAAGTTGAAATCTCTGTTATCAAGAAGGTATAAATTTCTCTACAAACAAGGCAGCGCATCTTGAATTCAGTTATACATTAGTCGTTATCTCGCGTTCGATGTCGCTTGTCTATAGAAAACTGGAAGAAACTTTCGAGACAACCGCCGCCCAACCCACCGATGTCTGACCAGCAACAACACGATGGTATAAAAAAATTTGTTGCGAATTCTCCGTATTTTAAAATTCTTAGTAACAATACCAATTCAAGCCGGGTTTTATACACAGTTGTATAATCCTTATATTTGATCCTTTCTTACTTTTAGTTATTTTGCGTTCAATTTAGAAACATACCTACTGCAAATACTCCAAATCTGGGATTGATGAGCGTTTAGCTTTCTTGATGGAATGATGGCGAATTTAAGTTCTAAATTACCATTATATTATGGTTGAGGTCTTGACAAACCGTATTACTGTATCACGGAAGATTTGTGACTCACATCCGATATGAGATATGAATTAGTTCTGTTGATTTACCTACGTAACCTCAACGAAGAAAGAGGATCGTAAGTTCGTAACCATAACTGCTGTCAATACTTAGAGTTCCTCCGACATTTATACATGCACTTATTGAACTAGAATTTATTTAAATAGCAAAAAAAAATTACATAATTGAACTGTAAAGCAAATTATGGCCTGAACTACAATGTCGATCTTGTTACGCTCTTCGTGAGCATTCAACCATTCAACTCCAACCAGTTTTTTTCTATAGTATTCGAAAATAGATTGTTACTTAACGAGTGAATAAGGAAGCTAATATGGAAAGGATATTAGGTTGGTTCATAATGCACTTCTCTGATTATCTCGTATTCTAGCATAATTTTTTATTTAAATCGGATGTTTGATTTGTTGCACGAATAAAAGTCTGTCTCTTATACACATCTAGATGTGTATAAGAGACAGGTCCATGTTTTGTAGTGCAGCTGAAGGAGGCTCATCACATAAACCATGTTTTGTGGTGCAGCTGGAGGATGCTCATCATGTAGGCCTATTAAGTCACTCTGTGCCACAAGAAACTAGGCTGTCTCGTCCTAAATGTCAGAGATGCTTGTCTGTCCAAGTCTATTTCCCAGCTATGAGGGTCATCACTATTTTCCTGAATTATTTTAATTATTTACGATACAACAATAGTTTAATATATTAATGGTTTACGATCTAACAGACATTAATCTTAATCACGGATGCCAGCCATATAAACAGTGGCAAACATATGCCGCTAATCTAAGCTTACTAAACTTACAACTGCTCCTTACCTGCAAGATTTTCAGTAAAAGTTAGTACAATAACAACATTTTCATACAAAACATCTATAATAGATGTTTTACCTAAGAAGATTCAGCAAAACTGTGTCATCCATTGACGAGCGAATGTTCCTCGTTGCTCAACATTGATTCTTCTTTTGTTTTTGCTCGAGTTCATCTTTGAAGTCGCTTGTGCTCTGACCCATCCTTCAGATTTTTTATCAAAGATGACATAATCACGGATGACCTGCAGTGTGAATGTCAAATGGCCACCACACCTTCACTACTTGTAAGCTACCCTCGATGCTCCGTGCAGAGCAATCCTCGTGCATCAGAATCGAGGTCAAACTGTATGCAAATCTGAATTTTCCCGTGTTTATCTTTACTAAACGTAGAATGTAACATCTTCACTGCATGGGAACTTTATTTCTAACAAATATTTACAGGGGAACCTAGGGGAACCATATTTTATTGCACGTCTTTCAACTGGGAGCCTTTTTTCTAGCAACAAATTCTCAATAAAATCATTTTACTCAATATTTTTTTATTATCAATATTTTTATTATTATTAGTATATTACTCAATATCAGAGGAATTCATGACAAGGTCGAGATGTAAGAATTTTTCAACTAATTATTAAGCATGCCTTCACATGCTGCGCATCGGACTGCATGGAGGTGAAACTCCAACTTCACATGGAAAGCCAAGCATATCGTATTCCTAAATGTCAACGAGCTGTTCGCTGTTAACGAAAAATTTTAGTGCATATCGAAGGCGTATGCAAATGGCATCAATCCCTCCATTATGAAAGGGCATTTTCTTCATAAGCTGCGGTCGAGTGAAGCACCAACTTCTGATTGCATGTTCGCCCCCCTGTCATTACACTTTAATATTCCTCTCAATAATCCTTCGTGACCTTTTTAATCTTGGATCAGCTTCCTCCTGGCAGTCGTTATTCTCAAGGTTATCCTCTCGATAATATGAACCTTTGCGCTGCACAGCATGGAAATAATCACACAAAAACTAATCCACGAAGCACGTTTACGTCGATTCCAAGCAATAAAAATGATATCTATTTAATTATGGCTGCCATAATTGATTTCAATCAGAATTTATTATTTCAATATCAATGCTCACCACCGGAGAAGGAAACAGATTAAAACATTTTAAGATTACGGAAGGATTTTAATGAAACATTTTCAATTTAAACCAATATAACTTTGAGTTCTTCCAGATCCACTAGATATCCAAGACGGCTTTATTGTTGTCCTCAGAATGTGGTTAGCATTACTTAAATCTAACATCATCCAAAATTGTCTTCCGATAGTTGAATTTTGGATCAACTCATTTGAGTTTTTCTTAAGACAATTCAAAATTCTTCGCATTAAGCTGTTATATCATTCCAAGTAAAAATCTTTTTCCGATTCAAATTCATGTTATTTTGACCCTGTTTTACTGCCACCCACTGCGTCAACAATGTCGTGGAATATATCAATAAAGAACACACAAGTCTACCCATATAGCACCACAATACGATAGAGCTTCAATATCCCACTTCGCCTGGTGAAACATAAACATAACCTTGAAAAATAAAATTCAAATGCTTCCCAACGCATAAAGAGCGAGAGGTTAATTTGTGGTCAGCTCGACTCTATCGGATTTTTCGAATCTCCGTCCAGTTTTATAATTGAAGAGTGAATTTACATAATGACTGTGAAAATAAAAAGCAATGAACCTCGGACGTGAGGAACAACCACGCCTTTATCTGCGCACCCCAAGCGAAGAATCTGACCTCCTCCCTTCGACCTCTTACACACGCAGAAAAATGAATAGGTTACTGGTCCAAAAAGTGACTCTCTTTCAGACTTACAGCACATGCAGAGAGTAGACTGATATGCTCTTTTACTGGTAAAAACTGGGTCAGGATGACCCACACTAAGAAAAGAATTGCACCACAATTCAGCAAAGTTTCGCCCATCACTCCTGTTGCATATATGCATGGACAACTCCAAGCTTGGTATCGTAAGACAGGCGTACGTCTTTTTTCCGTTGAATCACACCCTCTGACATTATTACTTTGATGGCTGGCTGCCCCAGTAACACGTGCCACCCTTGATCCTGCTTGCCCATGTCTTTCATTCTCGTGTTCAGAAATGGAAAAGAATGTGTGATGGTCCAAAGCATAAAGTCAAGAGTTTCTCGTGAACGACAGATGTCAAACTGATGCTACTGCAGCTGCTATTTGTAATTCTATTACAGTCTGAAATTTATGAAACGCTTTTTTTGTCGCTGTTTTGTGGTTTTCAGCGTATGTTTCATAAAAATCTGTAATTTATGTTTTATTTTTGACTGCCCAAAAATATTTCTCATATGTTTATTAATGTCAAGGGTCAAACGTGTTCGTTTCAACCGTCACTTTTGATCTTCAAGAACTGTTTTTTAATGCACAGCCACGCCAGTAATTCCCTGCAACCTTGGACTAGCTGTTTGCATCACTGCACTCATCGCTGTTGTAGGCTCTAGTTTTTGCAGGCCTACGTCCCTTTTGGGATGAGCCAAATGCAACGTTCTGATCTGCATTTAGGAGGCATAATTGCTTATCAATAATAGTGTGTTATTTCTCAAAATTTTGCAGACAAGTGCGCCTAGCAAGAAAAATACTTGGTGTTTTAATATTTCTCCATTATTTCTACTGTATAACACAAGCATAATAAAATATTGAATTATTCTGTTCCAGTGTTCTGGATTTTTATTAGATCGTCAAGTTTTCTAGACCACACTTTTACCTCAAGTTTTGGACAGATTACGATACATTTCCTGAAACTCAAACTAACTGCATCACCAATAACATTAATCAGTCAATCTAAATTATTGGGATTGACGTGGGCTCCTGGACGATGGGTTGCTCAATAGCTCTTCCTTGATTGCCAACAGCCACACCTCGCTCGCTCATGCCGCAGTAACGGATGTCCATCGAGAGTGAAACTAGCGCCCTATAAAAACTGGCCGCCGTGTCGCTCCTCTTAAATGTTAAGGACATTCGCCGCCTCTGCGTACGACCAGCTCACAGGCCCTCAGGCTCGCCTTCATTATTGCTGCACAAAAACTTTGTTGGCTTCTGCGTGTTGCGCAGCCAGCGTCCATGCCGTGTCTCAATACTTATACAATTATAATCAACTGATTATAATTAAATACTTGTCTCTTCTATTCTGCTCGTCTCGTCTGTTCTGCTCGTCTCTTCTATTCTGCTCGTCTCATCTATTCGGCTCGTCTCGTCTATCCCGCTCGTCTCATCTATCCCGCTCGTTTCATCCATCCCGCTCGTCTCATCTATCCCGCTCGTCTCATCTATCCCGCTCGTCTCATCTATCCCGCTCGTCTCATCTATCCCGCTCGTCTC